>NC_141855.1:9074662-9227226 GCF_024713525.1 Acromyrmex echinatior | reverse complement strand
CTCGGCGCTCCGAGGGGGTTGGCCGACTAGCTGGCTGTTCGCCTGACTGCTTGCCCGACTGCAAATCCTCCAGCCTCCCCGCTTCTTCCTCTTCTCCTCAGAATCCTCGCCCCCCCCCTCCCCTCTTCCCTTTTGCTGTTCTATCCTGGAGTCTCCGTCTCTTTTGTACCCTCTTAGATCTCCACTTCCTCCTTCCTCTATCTCTTCCTCTTCCTCTTTCCATTTTGGTTCTCTCTTGCTCCGTGGCTCATGCCTGTAGCGCGCGCACCGGATATAATACGATTCGAAATTAAACTTCCGAGGCACGCGCGGCATCCGAATAACGCGAGCGGCTGCCTAAAACAGTAAAGATATTACGTATTATTACGGCGCTCGACTACGGGCACCACCGTGGCAGTGGTGGGTTTATGGTGGAAACACAGAACACAGGGATAAGACGCGCATGTTGCGCTATGAGCGCACCGCAACGAACAGGAAATCTGTCTTCCTGATATGTCTTCTTCAGAGACACAGTCATGGCGTGTTGAAAAACTGTCAAATTTGATAACAAAAAAAAGACAAAGTGTTAAAAAATTTCAGCAAAATTATAATTTCCTACATACACCTACTTTTTACATATTTTGCAAAAGTAGAAAAGATTTCTTGCCCTCGTTCAGCACTTTTTTTTAAAGGAAACATTCCTTATATATATTTCTTAAATACTTCTTCCTTAAAGTAAATATTTACCTTAAAGAATAGGTACATAAAAAAAAAATTTCAAAAAGTTAAAAATTTCAAACAGAAGTTTCGGGAAAAAAATACTTTTTTATAATAAATCTTTAGTAGATACTGCTGACGTTATTATTCGTTATTTTTTAAGATATAGTGTGTGTCAAATGTAGTTTTTATTTACTTCAATATTTTTCAATAAAAGATAAATAAAATTTCAGACTTTGATCTACTGAGAGTCCTAGAAACTCGCATCGACTGACGTCTCGCAATCCCACGTCGATCTAGAAATGGCAGTTTGACACGTGATCGATAATCGCGGCCGAGTAGCCCAGATTCCAAACTCATTAGCCGTACGAAGAGAGGTGAATCCATACTCGAAACCCGCCGCGGCTTACGACTTGCACCGAATGCATCGCAGTAGCAATGCTACGAACGAACGGTGGTTATTTGTTATTTAACGCGGCCGGGTCCCTCATCAATCAACGACAACGAGCGCGACGTGTCGATTCGGCGCTATTAATTTGTTTCCAGCTATTCGGAACATTACCTACCGGTGGTCCGAATATCCACGATACAAATGCATTCGTGGCAAACGGAAAGGGGTTGCGAAGGGGTTGGAACGGTCGACTAGATGAATATTCCTGTTTGTAAATGAAAAGGATTTTAGAGATAAATGTTTGAGTAATATTTTAAAAGAGTAATGAGTATAAACTCAGTCAATAATTAGATCGTGGCTGTGCTACAAGTACTGAGGAGGTAAGGGAGATATAATTACGAAAAAGCTTCATTCTATCACTTCAAATAAGAAAGAAGGAAAAGCCATAATGAGAAGGAAAAACCATATAAGAATCTAACAATATAATCTTGAGTACAAATTGATAACTCGATGTAATTTATTTTTTATTTTATTTTATCTCATATAGATTTTGTTATGTATGAAATAATAAATACTACGTGGGTATATAATGTTTTTATATAAGGTGGAAATTGAATTGCGCATCTGATGGTTGATTTGCGACCACTGTAGAGACAGGCGTCAAATACGGTTCTCATATACGGCTCTCGTGAATTGAGGGCTGCACTTCAATTGGCGAACTGCCTCCACTTCTCCGCGTGTTTACAGTACACTTCAGAAATAACAGTTCATCAAGTATTGTGCAAGCTGCACCGACCATAACGGTTGTCATTGGTTTTAGTAACGGTGTTTTATTTCGAGAATTCAATTTTCTTGTTGATCCTCTTGTTATATTTACGTGAACAGCATAGTAAAATATTATTTTGCTTTAGTGTTACCGATACATCTTATCAAGATTACAAAATAAATATTACATTTTCCGTGATCTACAATCAATATTACAAATAATCTATTATCTCATGTAAATAAAATTAGCAAATTATAAGTGCAATTTATTATACATAATACAAACATTTATGAATTTTGTGTATAATACATAAAAATTCCGAATTTAATTGTATTAAAGTTATGAGTAATTTGTTAAAACTTTATATCGATTTTTTTCAAATGTATCGTACTTTTTTTTTTACTTAGGAATTTATTTTAATGTATGCATCTCAGTTGGCAATTCTCGTAATAGCGTATCTAGACGATTCTGTATTGCAGAGGTTCATGTATCCTATGAAGCTACGCGAAACGAACCTCTATTCCCAGCCAGCATCACCGGCGCTAACCTCCTTCTCGGACCGACATTATTCTGTTTTAACGGAATTACTCCAAATTGTGCGTATATATCATAGTTATGTTATTGCGGTCGGTTATATTGCGCGCTAAGCGACCTCAGGATAGTGGGGGTTGGGCGAGCGCTCACGCGTCGGCAGAGGCAATTCGTACGAGGGTAGATTAAAGCAACTTCACGTGTATATTGCGGATAGTCAAACCGGTCGAAGATGGAGGAAAATGGTAGATGAGAAAACTTGCAGGGGTAATCGGTGCTTCATAACTTTCGCTTTTTCTCATTCTGCGGCCGGTAATTGTTTTAATCCGGCTCCCTCGATCCTTCTTTTCTTCGCCAATCTCGACACTGCATCTTTCGCCTCGCAGGGATGGAACGGAGTCCTCTTTGCGCGGGGAAGAACGGAGGGCTCGATAATTCCGAAAGGGAGGCTCGGCGAAGATATTACGTGTTATTTAAAAAAAAAAAAAACGGATTACGGGGGATGAATTACGGGCTGGCCCGGGTTAATTATACTTGTGAACGCGCGCGTGCAAGGGCGGTAGAGATTGTCGGCGGCGGAAGTGCGCGCGCGAAGCGTGCGAACGAACGGAACGGGTCGCGGATGCGCGTAATTATGGTTGAGAATAGTTGGACGCGCGCGCTCGCGAGGTCGGGGGGAAAAGAATAATGCGCTTTCCTCGGATTTTGTCGGCGCATTTCGTCGTTCGCCACGCCGAGTTCGAGATGAAATTTCGCGCACGACGGGCTGCTTAACACGGTGATGCCCACATTTTCAAGAACATGAACAGAATATCAATTTCGTGTGTCGTCTCAAAATACACATTCCCCTATAAACTTTAATTAAATTATTTATATTATTTATATACATTTTAGTATATATCTTTGTTCATTATTAGTAACTAGAACTTTTATATAACTTAAAAGAACAGTTATGAAGATAATTACAAGAATTTCGTTTAGAAAATTAAGAAGTAATATGCAATACAGTATTAATTACAAAAAGATTTTTTCCTTTTTTTTTTAAATTAAAATTATAAGTTCTTTTAGTTTCAAAACATTAGAAGCAGAAGAAATAAGCGTAAGTTTTACTACTAAATTTTACTACTAATCTTAATTTACTACTAAAATGCTGTGCATGCGTTCGAAAATTATAAGAATGCATAGTCAGAAGTTTCAAAGTGACGTGCGGCGCATCCGATACGATATAGCTCGGAAAAAAGTCGGCGATATATTTTCTGCTTTTCCGCTCCGAAGCGAAGGCGGTTCAAAAACATAAATCAGAAGCTCGATTGCAGGATCGTCGGAAATCCAACAAGTGATTTTATTACGAAGACTAGTCTCTTCCTCGTGTTACCTCCGGTATCGCCGACCCTTCTTTTCTACAATATCGACTATTTCCTCGGAATACGAAGCGGAGAATGCCGAGCTAGAAATTTTTTATGCACCTAAGAACGTCGCGCCTTGCTGCGATATTTACGTAACGGCTCCAAGGGCGCCGACTCCCTTTCGAGACTTATTAGCTCGGTAAATAAGCCGCTCGTTCGCACTTTGTTTGTATTATTCCAACTGTAAACTCGCGAGACGTTCAGATTACTCGATGCAGCAAAGGACGAAAAATGAAAGATACTTATAATTCAAAGAGAAGTCTTGTTTGCACGATTGTAAATGGAATTTGTTTGGAAATGAAGATTGCAGACGAGAGACTAAAACTTTTAACTTAGATGCTTTCATGGAATATAGAAAAATTGATCGGTGACGTAATTACGTAACGTACGTAATTATGTTATCGTGAAAAAAGCAAAGTTATGAAGAATAAAACGTCTATTCACAGATTACATTTTCAAAGATTCGTGTCAGCCTTATCAGGTTCTCTCTTTTTCTCGAGAAGAAAGGTATCTAAATGCTAGATCCGTTTCAGGATCTTGTTAAATTTCCGGAAACCCCAGGACGCGGACGATCCAGAAGTATGCCCGGGGGTGGCTTCAAGCCCGAAAAGAAGGATGAGATACGCCTTACGGTGTAAGAAGTGGATGGCGTACTCCCAGAGACGGAAGAGGCAATAAGCCCGCCGTCAGGGACAACCACGTTCCCGCGGCGGTCCATTAATGTAACGCGAGTTAAGGAGGGTAGAGACGGACGGGAGATGGAAGGGAAGTGGGAAAGAGGATCGATACATAAATACCGCGCGGGGACGACGAGACTGAGAGGCGTTTAGCAAATTAAAAGTTAATGTAGTATACAAGCGATTCCGTCGCGAAATTAATTCATGAGGCAAGTTGCGCCACACGGTACGGTCAGTCCTTCCCTAGCCTCTCCTCCTACCGCTCGTTTCCGTGTCCTTTTCTCCCTTATCCTATCTCCCTTACCGGTCTTTCTGCTCCGCGATCTCGCGACCGCACGCTTGTTACAAACTTAAATTGCTCCACATCGAAAGTTAACGTGCTCATTCTTCCCGTGGGACACTGGGAACGCCGGCGCGGCGCCCGCAGGACTCTCTCTCTCCTCCACCTCGACGCTCCTCCACCTCGACGTCCTCAATTTCGCTATGAAAGCTCGGACTTCGTTCACTGTGCCGGGATATTTCGGATTTTCGTCAGAGTTCAGACATTAGCAGCTTTCGTTTCCGCATCTTACAATTTGCGCGGCGCTGACATTAGCTGTTTACCCTGTGTTGTTAGGTGGAGAGTTCCTCTGGTAATCTTGTTCCTGATGTGCTCGCTGTTTCTTAGGTTTATTAGTTAGACTAGATTGTGAGGACAATTAGACTGATTGATTAGACTAGATTGAAATAAAACTCTTTTTTTGTGCGCATTATAACTAAAAAATATATTGAGAATTATCATAAAATGTTCTGAATTGCAAATGCATTTTAAGTAAATAACACCGTTAAATTCAAAATATCACAGTATAGGTACTCTTTATTTTTAGTAATTTCTGCAGATCATGACTACTCTTACATTGTTAAATCTATAGATATTATATCAAATTTGACCTAAAATTATAGTATCAAATTTATCCATTGTTCTAGTATAAAATAACGATATATAAAGTAGGAATAAGAAAAGCGACTTAAATTAAATTAAATTTGACACTATAGATTTAAAACAGTATACTCAATATCGTAAATTTAACTAAAATAATGAAGTTAAATTTATAAATTCAAGCAATATAAATTTATTTTGAATTTAAGCTATTATTGTGCATAAAATATTTAAACAAATTAATAAATAGTAACCCAGGTCAACAATAAAACGAGCTATAATAAGATGTGATAATGCAAAATTTATTATTTTACAATATATTTTTCCAACGATACATTTTGATATATTATACTAGGCCTCATCAGTCGCAGAAATATATGTAATTACTTCATATAACACAAATTAAATTAACATATTTAAAGGATCATCTCAACTTCGACTTTCAATAGTCAGTATAAACGCATATTATATTTAGTCAATTTGTCGAACAATAAAATATAGTAATGATGAGTCATAATCTAATCAATTTGTCAGTTAACAGCGAGAAAGGGCAATCAGTGTGAGTAAAAGAGTTTCCAGTAAAATTACAGATGTAGAATTGATGTCAAATTATATAAAATGGTTGCACGTGCGTCCTTAATATTATTGGTAGATAAAATATTCATGAGGCAAATACACACAATATATCTGAATGAATTAGCTGCTGTCTGTTGCGATTGCAAAGTAAAAAATTTAAGAGTCAAATACTGTTCATATGATAGAAGATCTTGATTACAAGAGAGTTTAAATGCGACCGATGATAAAATATTTATCTTGAAACTAATCTCAGAAATGGATTAATTTGTATTTTGACAAAACAACAAAATGTTATTTTTAATTCAGATGCTCCTTTGATATCTAACAGTATAAAATAATATATATTTATGTAAGATAAAAACGACTGATTACTAACTTTTAGATACTTATATTATACGAGTAAAGAATTAAATAAGCATGGTGTGGATAAATATTAAGAAAACGTGTTTTAAAATTCAAATTGTTTGCTGATCGGATATTCATTTTTTTCCATTTTTCTGCAAATTTAATCAAAATTCTTTAACGACAATCTAGACGGACGAAATGAGGAGACGCAGGATATAAGTTAATGCAGACGGTTTCGTGTTTAACAATGTTAGTGAGCATGAAGTTTATTTATTGGAGGAAGGACGGTCGACTATCTTCGTTGCGGTGTGGCAATATCTGCCACTGACAAGTTTAAATCGTAGACACCGTTGTGCATCGCTCGTCGTATACGTGTACGAACGCGCACATCGTGTATATTATATGCACGATATTACAGGAAGCTTATCCGCGTACAGGGTGCTCCTAGCCAACCCAGTTGAAGTTACACAATAGTTAATAAGAGCATTGAAGTGGCCTCGCAACATCGGTTTTTAAACGCCAAATAATTCGATATTTATATACATTACTTGCTGTATAAATTGCTTGTATAACAACAATTATACGTCATATTTATATGTATTTTGTAATAATATTTTTGATTGTACTTTACTTAGGCTTTTACTTAATAAAAATTATTGAGCTGGTTTGAAAAATAATATATCTCATTTATTTATTTCACGTATTTATCATTTTTCTCCGTTTTCGATATTGTACTCTTTTAATAGCAATTGTGGGACACTTTATTTATGTCCGCGTCGAAAATCACGTGCGTACTTGCAAGTGAAAGGAAGCACGGTTGGTCAGACACACCCAGTAGAAGAGGTATATCCGGCTCACAGCAATATCGCGGCGGATGCTGCCAGGAAGGAAAAGCCCTCTGTTGATAATTGCGCTTTGCTTTTGACGTCTGACGACTGGTTACGTTCTCTCGCGGATATGCGCGATCCAGGAACCGCGGATTATCAAATCGATTTCGCTGCGAGTATATTAATTATGGTGAAAGCCTCTTGCCTCTCATTCCAGCGCAACTTCCGTCGTCTTCACGTTGATATCGGTAAAAAAAAATCCTGAAAGCCGTTCGTTCGTTTTTATTTAAAGAACAATTGTTAACAGTATGTTCGAATATCCCTTTAATCCTGAGGGGATTAATCCGAATCCATCGAAAGGCATCATCGTTTCCACAAATGTGCGTTTTTAATTCTTCACGCGAGTACACATCACTATATCTAATGCATATTAATACATTTGAATAAAGCGAGCCTGTTTAATATACCGCGGCGAATGCGCTTTGATCGCGACATGTACACGACTATCGGTTTTATCACCGGCGTTATATCTGCACTCAACTTTACGAGCTCATCGCATACAGTCTGGTCATGATAGACTCATTGACTCAGTTTATAATTCCAATAACGTCTGTGATGTTGCAGCGTGAAATGCAGCGATGCGTAAGCGTACAAGTCTGATAGCTGATCATGCAAAGTTTAAGAGCTAATTTCCATAATTTATTTTGATCAGACGACACAAATGAACTGTCATACTGAAATAGTGTTATTGAATATCCCAAAATGTTTGACATCGATCAATATTTAATCTCGATTCAACGTATATATGATAAATGTGGACCCTATTGGATGATGAATTATGAATTTAAATTTATCCAATAACATTTACAAATCGTGAATAATTTTTAGTGCAAGGAAATTTTTTATAACGTATTTTAGAGTGCTGAGTTCGAATCTGCCGCCAAAAATTAAATTAAAATCCATTAAATCGAATTTTTTAAGAGAGAGAGAAAAAGAGAGAGGAGAGAAATATAGTATGTTCTTTTTAAGATATAAGATTTCTGTTCGAATAATTTAGGTACAATAAAGTGAATTAGGATTGGATAGTAATTAAGAAACATTATAGGAAAACGAATGCTAAGCGACTCTATGTAAAATCGATTTGAAGTCATATAAAAGACAAAAATTAAACACTATACATTTTTGATTGGTTTTTTAATTTCGATAAAATTTCATTATGTATTGAAAAAAATATCTTTTCTTAAAAAATCTAGACTTAAAAAATCGGACTTAAAAAATCGGACTGATGGAAACATTACAATGATAGATTCAAATTTAGCGTTAAAAATTATACTAGAAATAGACTTCGTACAAACTTGAGAGAAAATTAGTTTGATACATATTTAATAAAATGATCTATTATTAATTTAAAATTGTATCATATAGAATCGGTATATCTAATTCTATGCCAAAAATAATTTATTTTTGTATTAAATAATTTAATTTTTGTAAAAAGTTAATCAAATTTTGTTTAAATATTAAATTATATATGTGAATCTCGAAAATAGCAAGGAATCGAAAGTGTGGAGACTTTATATGGTATTATATTTCCAACATTAGTTGAAGAAAAAGTAGAAGCGTCAAACATAAGAGAATATATTCCATAGGATCGTATAACGTCTTTCCGTGTCTGATAAGAACAGAGGCACGATATATATCAAGTCCGGGTGACTCCTTGATAATCCCGCAGGGTGTCGTGAAGAAACGATGAGGTGAGTATCGCCCTCTCCCTCGACAAGTTACGTCCCGAGTCGACTTTCCCGAGGAAGACAGTATACGAAGAGTCGCCCGGTCGTTTATTAATAAACGTAAGGAGGGTGGAAGAAAAACTTGAAAAGAGCAACGGATGGGTGAATCAAGATTGCGCCGGTTGGAAAGGAGGTTGACGCGCGCGACTACTTAAAGGGAAATAGGTTGTGTATACATGTCGCCCAAGAATGTCATGCTATTTTAAAATCTTTCTTAATATACATAAAGTATTTTAAATTTAAATATTTAATATAGGAATTTTATTTCTAGAAAAGAACATCTCGTAAGAGCATTTCATACGCAATGTATGTTCATTATGTAAATCTTTTTATGTCGTTCGGATAATAGTATTTTTCCCATGAACAGTCTTTTTAAAATACTAATTATATTATACATTTCTCTTCTATAATTATATTTCTCTCTAACTACGAACAATATCAAGTTTGAATTTATCAGTATTTTATATATATATCTTAGAGATTAGGTTACGTTTTATTTTACGTTAAATTAATTAATTAATTGAAATGAAACTAGAGTGGCAAGCATTGTCAGAGCAGTTAATGAAGCATCTTAAAAGTGTATGGCGTACTATATTAATTACAGAAATACGAGCGAGATGAAGTTCATTTATCGACTCGTGGGAACTTTGGTTCTCTTGCGGTTTTCACTAGAACGCGTACAGCGCGGTGCTTCATTTGATTGATGTCGAATCTAAATAGGAATCTCATCACTTGTATCTCCAATCTATTATATCTCTATGGAAAAGATAATAATAAAATTTTGATTACTAGAAAAGATATACAATTTATCTAAAATATTTTTTCGTGGATCATTACGTAAGATGTAAAATTCGAAGATATTTAAGTGTTTTAATTTAAAATAAATTACTTAAATAAAACACTGTGATATAGAGTCTACTATCTTGAAAAGGTTAAAAAAATCTATTAAGTCATATATATAAAGAATATTGGAAAGCTGAAGAGCGTTAACTTAACTGGAAGCGGCGGATGTTCCGTTCAACAAATTAAAGTAGTATTTAAAGCTCCTTTTACCTGCATTCTTCCGTGATATCAATCGCATCTTTTTTTGTAACATGATTATTAATATACTTGCGAAGGAGGAAATGCGTGGATGGCAACGTTTTACGGTTAATCACGATGAGAATAATAAACGGAAATTATCCGGCGGAACAATGCGAACGATCGTCCGTTTCTTCGAGTCAAGCTTATAAAAGGCTTTTAAAGTCGCGTCTAAACGACAGTACATAATATCGAGGAAAGTATTTAGGAAGGCTTTTACTTGAACAACTGCAGTTTAATTGCAGCGCATTCGCACTAAAATGTTTCTGGAAATTTCATTGACGGAGACAAGCGCGAGCGCTTGATTATGTATGCACTCAATTATTTATACTGATAAAAGCTGTTGTAATAATAATGCCAACTATATTTTATTTAGACTTTTGTAAGCAAAATTATTAAAATACTGTATATTGCTACTATTATCGCTTATTTTCTATGTTGGAATTTTATTCTTTTTTAATCATAAATAATACGTATTAAATGTATTATTAAAATTTTATATCAACATAAGTAAATATTACATTTTATCTGTTTTTGTCTCGTATGTATCTTTTCAGACTTTTATTTGCATAATATATATGAATTAATTACCCCAATATGCATATCACAGTACAACAATATGTAATTATTACTGCGGTAATGAATTACCGCAATTTTACTCTTACGCAAATGGAATATTTAATGTGACAGTAATTACCGCATTTCGACTTTCACTGCTTTTTAGATAGAATTTATATCATTGATGAAGAATTTAATATAGAATTAAACGTACATGTATCCAAGATACGCAAGAATTATTGGTAAAAAGATATATATACAAGAATAATTAACACGCAGGAGATTTAGAAGATAATCTCTTCAATTTAAAATAAAATATTCGTTACACAAAACGCTTAATATAATCGTCAATTTTTTTCAACGAAACATAAAAAAAAATGTAAAGTCAGCGGTCGCAGACTACGATTGTACAATCAGCACTTTAAAAATTGTCCGTTTAACGATGATTCGTTTCCCTTGTTTCATTTTGTGTTTCGTAACAAAGACGAGCGCAGATAATAGTAATAGGTAAAATACGAAACAATATGTTTCCGATATCAACTCGCTCGCGTGGAAATTAATTGAACGACGCGTCATATCACGCATTTAACTTTGCTGTGTCAAATTTCATTTGAATTCGCGAACATGTCTAGTATAGAAAATGGTGCCAATCGCGTTACCAAAGATTGATGAATAAAAATAATTCAATGAAAAATATTAATTAAAAACACCGGAATGAATAATCCAGTGAATAAAAAAAACTAATAAAGCTAAGAGTTTTTTTTTTAGGACAAAAGAGAGTTAAGCACAGTTAATAAAATAATTAAACATAAATTATAAATGTGTGTTTCCTTTGCGGACTATTCTCAGTATGTTTATAAGTTCTTCACATAATTCAAATTTTTTAATTCTCTTCAACTATATTTTAAAGCAATTCTGATTAGATAAATCAATAAATAAAATATGGTAATTAAACTGTGTTATGGTAAATTTTTGTGAAAATATTTACAATTATGTATATGATAAAGAAATGAAATGTACCTTTAGCTCTCGTTGTAATAATATATTTTACATTTCTGTATTATTTAGCTCGTCATAATAAAATATTTCGCGGACCAGAATTGTTCGGTTCTCCACACAAAGAGAAAATGCCGCAGTAATAGATACAATGAAGATTCACAGTGGCAATACCTCGGTTGGAATTTGGACCGGAATGCAGATCACACAGACAGAGAATATACTTATCCTTTGGATATAACTCCAGAGCCAAAGGACTCAGAAGAGGGTGGCATACCGAGGTTAATAAACGAAGCCGACGAAAAGAAGCGCTATGGTGACGACTCGGCGAGATGTGACGCGGGGGTTGGGGGCGGTGACGAAGGGGGTGGCGCGTGACGCGCGGCTCAAGGAAGCTGGTATATATGTGCGCCGATCGTTCGCCTCTTTAACAATTCGCGGCGCGTCCGCGTTAACAGCATTACGACAACAAGCCGGAGTTGTAGAAACTTATAACGAGAAAATAATGAACCCGGTTCACCGAGTCTGCTTGGAATGCGAGCCGGGGCGCCGCTCACCTCCCCTTCTCGCGTAGACGGCAAAACCCTCTTACCCCCTGCGCTCGTTTCACCCACCACCACTTTGCCTACCTTTTCAATCCTTCGTCTCTGTCTCACTTCAATCCCATCATCTCCATCTTTTTTCTCCGCAGCCTCTGATGCCTTTAGCTACCCTTTTATACAGGGTGGCTTTTGTAAGCTGATCATGACGAATTTTTTAGAAGTGACTAAGTTTTGCTATAAATGCCAACAAAAAGAAAGGAGATTTTGCTTTCAAATTTTCAGGGATCGAAGTCTGTAATAATATTTTTTGTACATGGGCGATTAATATGTTACACGAAAAATAAAATTTTAATTTTGAAGGGGTCTTAAATTTTAAATCATATGTAAATCGTCGTTGATCGGACAAAATTAGTTTTTAAATTTCAATTATATGAAAAACACAAGAGATGGCATGATATTTTGGTTTATAAATCGAGTGAACATTCACGTAAAAATATTGTAATTTCCGAAACCATTTCACAAATTATCACGATTAATGATTATGCACGAACTACCCTGTACATTATCTGTCAGTATATTTCTTTGCTCTTCTTTCACTTCCGCAAAATTCTTTCATCAGCCATCCTCCAAGTTCTCTTTTTTTTCATTCTCATCCCTTTTACATTCTCGTTTTACCCATCTTTTCACTCTTTACGCGCTGCTAATTTTTCTTAGTCACACCTCTCTCGCAACCTTCGATTGTTGCTTCTTTGAATGTTTCTCTACCTTCGCGGCATATTTCTCTCTGTTCGTTTAGCTGACATGCTTTTTGGTCACACAAATTACTGTTTCTAGAGCTACTTTGCATCGCGTTGTACGACATCCAGTTGCAGCTGCGTTCAGCTGCCGGACAGTTGTAATCTTCGGCCGCGTCGAACAACGCGCTTCGGTACTCGGCAAATGTTACTACGGTTTTTTGTCCTCCCCTCCGCCTTGCTCCTCTTTCACCTCACTATTGTTTTGCACTAGTGGTGTTTCGCACGTTTGCGCTTTTCGCGTGCATGGTTATTTGGAATGCACCCCGTGTCCTGAAGCATTGCCACCACCGTTTGTCGTGATATTTTTGTTTACGCTGGAAAGTTGAACAATTCCATGCGTTATGCTCTTTGAAGTCTTTGTTTTTTGTCAACTCTTCATATTGTAATCTTTTATCTTTGAACTGTGAAGGTTTGCTTTTCAACAGTTTCATTATACGAAAGATTCTCCTAAAATGGATATTGAAATCCGTAAATTTAGAACCTTTATAAAATTCTGACTCTATAAAATAATTATGTATTAATCAATTTATTAAAGAAGTTTATTAAAGAAGATTAGTTTATTAAAGAATCTGTTGCTAATATATTAAATGGCACAATCCAAATTAATCTTCAATTTTAATACAACCATACTAATTAATTTATTATTATTAATTAATAAAAGAATAAGAAATGTTGTGAGAATTTCAAACTGCAAATTGGAGAGGTATTATTTAAAAAAAATCATTAAAAGTTGATTGTCTTTTTTCGTGATAAACAGAAAAAATGCATCCTTTGAACACAGCAACCATTTCATCTAAAGAGAATTTTTCTTCAGAAATTAACCATATCCTATTAACTGTCGTCGGAATTCTTTCGGTAATGGTGGCGTATCAGAACGCGATCCAAAGTCATCGAAAAGTCTCTCGTGTTCCGTATGCTTCCAGAAAGTTTGCCCGGGCCAGCCAGTCAAGCGGTAAAGGACGGGATATCTCCACATCCGGAAGTTCGCTCGAAGTATCCTTCGCGCGCGATGCAGCTCCGGCGTTCGTTTCCACAACCCTTGGCTTTCCCTCCACGTCTCTGCGTGCTTTGATCTTCCGTGAAAGTTCCGCAAGATGCGCGGACGACGCGCGAGCGTGTATACCCGGGTGACTAAGTCGATGAGGTACTTAACTTTTACCGCGCTGCCGAGCGGAGAGGTGAGAAAAGCAATTTTGCGTCACCGTAGTGACGTCCTGCAAATTGCGGCGATTTATTCCGCGACGAGAGAAGAGCATCTCACCGCTGTCGGAGGAGCGTGGAATTTTCGTTGCGTTTTATACGTCAATGTCTATGCCATTAATCAATTAACATTAATCACTTTTTTTCATGATAATGTTGCCATCGTTGCGATTGCGCTTTATTTTTATTTTAATCCAAGAAGAATATGTGAAAAATCGCAGAGGGAGAAAGAGAGATAATCTTACGTGATTAATTCACTTGACTTTCGAGAAACGAAGATAAAAAAGAAATTAAATAATTATTTTTATTACATACACTATTAAATAATTATTTTTACAGGTCTCCTCTGTTTTACTTTTATACAAATATCGCGGTTTTTATTTATTGTACTTATTTTCTCATTGATCAGTATGTTGGGCGAGGTAGCCGGATAAATTCAGTGAAGCGCGATTATAAAAGGCTCGGCATTCCTTTCGTATCGTACATTACTTTCCGCAGTCGGCATTATTCTTTATAATTGCGCGCGGAGCAATTTATCGCGTTTAAATAACATTACCTTAATAGCCGCGCGCGAGGCGAGCCTTGTTGCGGACATTAAAGTAGCTCGCGGCGGGAAATGCGTTTCGCATTTAGTTCTCGGCAGACGACAATGATCGATAAAAGCTGCGCGGCGCGAAACATATTCATCCCGGTTGCTCTCGGATATTTTCATACGTCGCGAATGCGATCTCACGGAGAAGACATTAGCGCCGCTGATGTCTCGCAAACGCTCCTCTTTCGATCGCTCAATCCCCTGACACTCTCCTTGACGCTCTCAGTCTACCTCTTTTATCAAATACATGGGAATGTATTGCTATTCCTTCCGTGTTTTCAATTTCTTTTTTACTATCTCGAAGTCGACTTCTACCTAACGAAATTCCTATGTGAAAGACGGCTCGGTACGTCCTGGAACAGCCTGTATAATCTCGGTTATTTTATGCATATACTTCTTGGAAGTATGCGTCCTGCATATTTGTATGAGGAAGCACGAAGGAAATTATATATCGAGCACAAATTGCCATACACGACGTTAGAACGCCTTCGGATAGCTTCATAATTCCATCCTATAGAACGGGAAATTCTTTAGATGCTCTTTTATCACTGTCCCTAGCACATTCTAAAATAATCTTCTTTTTAATATCGCCGCGACGTGTGGCTGTATGAGTGTATGAGTGAATGCGTGTGCGCGCAATCCTATGCTTTGTACTCAGATTGCAGTACATGTTATACAATTGCAGATTATTTTACCCTTCCTAAACCTAATTTTTAACCATGACAAAAAAATAGTTCTCGTGCTCGTACTCAAACTACTTTAAATTCCCGTTGTGTTCGAAATCTTTTGAATTTACGCATTGCTGAATCTCTCCTGTTGGCAGTATTGTAACCGTTTGCAACTACCTGTTTTAGATGCTTGAAGCAGATTCATCCGGAAAGCGCAGAATAAATGACTCTTTCTCCCTTCCTCGATCTTCCGCTCGTTCGCTCTCCTTTTCCTTCTCTATCTTTTTCTCTCAGCGGAATATTTGAATTTCGCAGATTCCACCTTACCGACGCACGTCGCTTTCCGGGGGAAAGGAAAGCGGATGCACGTCGAACGGGGACAGTATTTGTATTGGACGCGCGAGCGTGTGAGCGAATCGAGCCGAGGAATTTCTTCGGGGAATCTTCAGGGCCCGGACGTGGCGCGAAGATACAGGAGACTGATGCCCCGTGCTGTCGTCGCCTCTCTCGTCGCCTCTCCCGTCGCCTCTCTCGTCCCGTCCTCGTGTCCTAGCGATAGGATGCCAATAGAAGTACGACGAAGAAGGCAACGGCGACGGGAGGAGAACGAGGAGAACGAGGAGAACGAGGAGATGTGGCTATAGCCGAGAGCCAGGATGGGTTGCAGAAGGGATGCCGAAGGAAGTAAGGAGGATGCTGTAGGTATCCGGAATGGATTACGGAATCAGATGGGATAGTGGTCCGGAAAGCCCTCTCTCTCTATCCGGGCACGACACCTCATCATTCCACCACGTTCGCCGGTGCGACAAAGGGTGAAGGAGAGCAGAGAGGGAGGTTCAGTATCCTTCGACACACACCGCGCGTCGATCCTCCCCCGAGGCGTGCACGGTGATTTAAGTCAGTGTTTACGCTTTCGTGTTTTCCGCGTCTCTACCAACACACAACATCCCGGTTGCTTGGCCCCCGGTCTTGCGGAGGTCTCGCGTCGGAATCCCTATTCCGGGCACCGTTGATTCTCCAACGCTGTATCACCCGAATCCGGGACATACCCGATAAAGCTCCCGTCGCCTTGTGTTCACATTCCAGTAGGAAACGCGGAATATTTAACATTATTGATAGTATAATTTATAGAGGAAGTAAATATACGTACATGTTACTCTAGATAAAAGAGCTTTTTTCGTACTTAATAAATGTATAAAATTCTGGTCGATCAACGTTTATATGAAAATATTAATTTCTCAGTGTAATTTTTTAAAATAGCATTTTGTCTATTTACTTAGTAATTTCATTTTCCACGTTTTATCTCTAATAACAAGTTTGTGCAACACTCTTGTACGGAAAAGCGCATCAGATCGTAAAACAACTTACTTTATTAATTTGATGGCAGCAACTAACAAACGTCAATTCAACACATTATTTATTATTTTAGATACTTTGAGGAAGTGATAAAACTAATCTTAAAGACTTTTGCGATACAAAAATATCGCGATATTGAGCTTATAAGGCGATTCGTGTTATATTATTGTATTCATCTCTCTAATTAATTTTTTTTTGTAACAATTACTCAAACAGCTATTACAATTCGAATCATGAATTGATTGTGATTTGTGTTGTAATAATAATATTGTAATAATAATTTTTTATTTATTAATAAGAACTTTTTAAATATATTAGATAAATTTAAAAAAATTCGCTAAAGATAATTTGTAGTTTTTAAACTTGTGATATAACTAGAAATCGATACATGCAAGATCTTTGCGTGTGGAAGAAAAAATCGCGATGATAATTTCTTGTAAATAATTTATTATGAAGTTCACGATAATATTCAAGCTGATAAAATGTTTGCCGCATCGTTTTTAATTATTTCAAAAATATTCATTTCACGCTTAACTAAGTGCAGCATCATGGAGAAAAAAAGTGCACTCTCGTCTTTTCTCCTTGGTTCCTTTGTGTGTCGAATATATGTACTGATTCTTGGTGGCGTCACGTCGCGCCATCCCAGAAACTTTCCAAGTTTTAATCCAACTTGCAACATACTGGGACGCCGATAGGAGGAAAAGGAAGAATTCACGTGACAGAAAGGGTCACCATGGAGAGGATGCATTTTATTATTAATCCTAAGACAAGTCCTACTTGTTGAAGCAAATTTAAAGCTCGCCACTAATTAAATTATTTCGTTTAACTGTGAAAAGATTAACAGCCACAGTTTTGACTAATTTAATCAAGTTAAATTTGTTGATATAGATATGATAGTAATTCATTTATTCTAATTCCGTCATGTTTGTTGGACATTCAAAACTGTCTATACAAAAACAATGTTTTATTTCTTGCTTTCTGAAACTTTTTGGTGAAATATAAATGAAAGATAAAAGGGTAACTAATAAAAATACAAACTAATAAAAAGTGCAAATTCAGAGAGAACTAAAAAATATTAATATATAACTTTAATTGCAGCGAAACTTGTCAATTAATATTTGACAAATGTAATTTTATTAATTTTATTACGTCTGTCAGGAATTAATTGAGAAGTTCCGCGGACATAATAAAATATTTACTAAAAATAATTTGAATAAATACTTATTAAGTTTAAAAATACATATAATGAGAAAATATAGAATAAAAATCATAATTTTAGATCATAATTAGATTGATAAGAAATCTAAAATCTATCGAAGTGATAAACAATGAATGTAGTGCAAAAAAATAAATTACAGAGGAACAATTATTCGCTCGAGATACAAAGGACGTCCTCTAAATTCCGGGGCGCGATCGGTTACCCGCGAGTTTTGTATAAACGCCACATAATAAAATTATCACGCCGTTAATACTTGGCGCGGCCGGTGGTTAAGGTTAATTTAATGATTTTCGTTATTGGCTCCGACACCGTAAAGCTATCCTTGCACATCTGTTGCCGGCATCGATTTTAATATCGTTCCGCGCGCCGCCGTGCGCCGGCACGCTGCCCGACTCGATCGTACTTTTGTCGACTCGATTTCGAGGCCGTTCTTACCGCGTGAGATCGAATTTTTCGCACGACTGTATCGTGGTCTCAGTACAAAACTCCTATCCTAATTTTATTCCTCTCCACGTGCGTTATACACACTATAAAATGTATATTTCATTATATTTTACCAAGAGGTTATTACATTCATCAGAATAACTTCATTTAAAGAAGATTATTGTTATAGTCTGTTGTACCTAATTTGTTTCTGTGGATAAGTAAAAAGTGCTCAAATCTAATAGAGTATAATACTCGTTTTAACAATATTATACTAATTCTTCGTTGATATATTGAGTGTGAATCACCCACAAAATTATTTCAACTCTCTGAAACTCAATTTTCTTTTTGTAGAATAAAAATATAATGTGTTTATTAAAAAATCTCTGTTTTTTTCAATTCCCAAATAGCCTCATTCAATATGCAAAATAAATATTCTTTATTCAAAACCAACTTACAAACTAATTTTTGTTTCAAAATATTATATCTGAACAACAATTCTGTAAATTTTTAACATTTAATATTGAATTTTTTAAAAGTTACAATTTTGCGAAGATTTTACTCGTTTTTTCTCTATTCAACTCTTCTCTATTGAACTTAAGAATTTTTTTTCACAAAAACTGTAATGAAATTTCAATCAAAATCTATTTGAATGTATTCTACAGACCTTGAAATTGACCCATAATATTTTTCATATTGATTGAATTTTTTTAAATAAGAATGTCAGTTGTTTAAACATTGTTCTGGGCGTGAGCCACCCAGTGTGTCAAAAAGCGAAAAAAGAGGTGTGTCACTGAAGGGCTAATATAGTTTCTGCGTTGTGTAATCGTTATTTACGCACAAACTAAGTATATTAAAGTGAAAATCGATCCATTTTCGTGAACATATTTTTAACTTGTTACCGAGTTAAAGGTAATGTGTTATCTAATAATTTATTGAATATAACAATGTTTAAAAAAATGATTTTCCAAGTAATCGCTGATATTCGCGTACAGAGATAAGGCAAATGGTCAGGGTCAGTCTATTCACGAGTCCGGAAGCAATCATCCTCGGCAGTTCTCTTAGATGAAGAACTGCCCCGGTTGTTAGATACTATCCTTCGCGAGTTTCAAGAAACGGCGTGAGGCCTTCTTCGGCTTGAGTTACTGAGATTGCCGAAGTTCGACTCTTCTTCGCCGTCGCGCACTCCGCTCGACTTCGTCGTTGCCGGCCGTTTCTCGCACCCTCAAATTCGACTTTTCAATTTGATATTCGCGAATCGCGCCGATTCTCTTGGAGATTCCGTCTCCAACCCCCGGTCGGCGGACTTTCTCCCAAGGTAGTGCCTAAATCACCCCGTTCGCTCAAGGAAGCTGATCCCCGAGTTACGTACAAAGGCGTAGGTGTTATATCAAAGTCGGAATTGACGACTATGGCGCGGAGGGGATACCTGCACGTTAGAACGTGCATGGCAAAGGATTCTAACGTGTCCTCTTTCGTAGCGAGAATGACGAAAAAGAAAAGAAGCGAGGTAGCAGTAAGGAGCGAGAAAGGAAAAGGACGTTCAATGTGAGCGAAATGTCCTTAGGGGATCGAGGATCTTCCTAGAATGTCTTCGGCACCATTCCCCACCTCGACCCGTGCTTTTTATGGGCTCAACTTTTTGAAGGATGTGCAAACGACGAAATTGAACGCGCAGTTAGACGTTAAAGGACGTCTTCCGCTGAATATATATGTAGGTGGGCGTGCGCTCGATTTTTCTTGCACGTTGTTTCGCCCGAGCGTGAGATCCGGAACGGAACGTCGTGTTGAATGTGAAATGATCTTGCGTCGCAGTTATTTATGCTGTCGTGCGCGAGGAGCATTTGTCAAATAATGTATTAATTATTTAAGAATTTAGATTGAAACTTTCATCACCGATGTGATGTAAGCTACGGAAAAAAAAAATTAGCTGCCACAGCTAAAAATTAAGTTTGACAGCTAAACTCAGTAGTATTATATGGACACCTAACGTTATGTCTGAGAGATCTAATTCTTATTAACTGTGAGGCCTAAATATTATCATTGTAACAGACATTTGCATTTTGCTATTCTATCGACGTATTGATTATTGCAGCAAACGTTTTCTGTGTAGCAGAAATTTGGTAATAAGTACAGTTTCAGCAAATCATATTTAGCGGTAGAGACAATTTTTTCTTTTATATGGACATATCCGACAATTAACTTCATGCTAAATAAATTGATCTGTAACAGATATGCATACTTTACTATCACGTCGTCCTTATATTAGCTATACCAGCAAATCCTATTGTATGTATTAGCAAATTTCATAGCCAATGCAATTTTAGCTAATCAGAATTAGCTGTAGCCAGAAACATTTTTGTTTCCGTGAGTGGATTTAACATTGACGCACATTTCGTTTCGATAAAATATTTCGTTTATTTCGATATTCATTAATATTTGGAAAATATTTATAAAATATATAGTTTCAGTAAGATTTAACGCGCGCGAGATATTTCATAATAAAACTCAACGCCAGGGAGGTATTAAGGCGAGGCAAGAGCTCGATCAGATCTGTTTCACGTTGACGATAACTTTTCCGTAAAGGATTAATGATGCGTTGTGAGCGCTTGTGTCGAGATAACATGCTTGTTTGTAGACTACGCGCTATAAATTTGCGGGCTGGCAGTCAGATAAATGATACTATACCCAAGGCGACTACAAGGACCCCTGTGGGGGAATCTTCATCGCGCTGTGAAACTTCTACGATGCGGTGCCTGAGTTGCGCGCCGCTCTCTCCTATCAACATCGATTTTTAACAAAAAGCAGCGGATATATACCGTCCGCGAAATTACAATTTAAATTGGAAACGGACGTCGCAAAACCTGCTCGTATAAGTTAATATTCGTGGGAATTGAATGACGAAGCGGGATCACACAAAAATCTGTGCTATTGATTAAACATTGTCTGCCAATTAAAACGAATAAGAGATTATACGAAAGAGAGAAGAAATGAAAAGGATATCGGGAACAAGATTAAGAAAAATCGTAAAAAAAAAGCTTATATCGTTCTTCGATACATGTATCGCCGGAAGAAATGCAGCAATATTTTCTGAGAAGTTAAATAGAATCGCTCAAATGACTCCACCTTATTTTCGTGACGTCGAAGTTAAGTTCCTGCAGCGTTTCATAGTAACGATAAAAGTCATAGAAGGTAGTGCCTGAGGAGAAAGGTCGCCCTGCTTTGTTCGGGTTGAGACAATGGCTTACCATGCTGACATTTCTCGGGCGAATCGCCGCGCGCCTAACATTTATTATAACGACCGACGTCCGACGTCGTGACTAAAGTTTGCACTTTTATTAAGCCGCCGTCTTTCACAAGGAAACTCTAATTAGCTTCTTTGCGTTGCGCATTTCTCAGACGTTTATCCTTGTGCCCGAACATATATACAGCACTACTACTTCATAAAATTTGCAAAAGTCGCAAACATCGATACATTGTTTCGTTAGAAAAAATTTGCAAGTGATATGTACGAATCATGTTAGTTTAGTATTAATACTGAATAAATGGATTAAGATATTCTTATAATACCATTATAACATTAATTGCGTTTAGTCGCATTAACGAATGATATCTACTCTCTTTTATACGTGTAATAAAATCATGCTATTTAATAATTCATCCAATTTTGGATGAATTAAATTTTCGCAAATATATTTGCCATGGTATTTCGTTATAATACGCGAAAAATATTACGATTAAAAACTATTCAGATTTATACCTGGGCCCCAAAAAGGTATTGTTCTATATATAAGGCTTCAGGTATTTCCATCATAACATTTCTGAAGAAATCGATTTAGATAAGCGTATAACGTAGCACCGGTTGGCAACGCGGAGAGGCTGCAAGACATTTTTCTGAAAGTCGGAGCGCGAAGCCCATTATCGGGCAACGTGAGACGTCGGGAACGGCGCGGGTAGACCAAGCGCGGGCGGACCCGCCGCGGAACGACGCGAGTTGAAGACGGCTGCCACCAACTTCGCTTCTCTCTCTTGGCGGTCGGGCCGGTGCGGTGGAGACTTGGAGAGTTCGAAAGCGCAGCGTGTGCCGCATCCCTCACTTGGCAGCCAATATTGGTCCACACGTACATTCATGGGCGCGGTACGCACACTCGGGCGTCGACTCGCACTACGACTCTCATCGACGAGCACAACGTATACACGACGGCGTGTCGCAGCTCCGCCAAAATACCATATCGCGATGCCGACTGCTGCGGAAATACGTGACGTTTGCGCGTTGCATTGTTTTCAACGCATTTACGTACATCGCATTTTGTTAGTTTATACGTCATGGTATATGATTTTCATCAATGAACGCGAATTTCTCGATCGTGTTTTACATATCTTGTCGAGATTTTACGAGGTATCAAAATGAACGAAATTTTAGATTTAACTTTAACTTTATTAGAGATTAATTCTCTCCGGTTTGTCGCCTCTTGAATTTATTTTCTTGCGTTTTGCATAAAATGATAAATCATCAGGATGCATATCAATCTGCTGTCGTCGGCGCGTGTTATCAGTATGAGAGATATATACTATTAACTACGCGACCTGGGAATGTCGTCGTTATCCTAATACCGCGCATACACGATAGGAAATGAGACGCGTACACTTTATATTGTTTTGACGTGCTTCGCAGGAATGTGTACTGGGATGCACCATCGCAATGGAGATTGGGAGATTTCAGCCGGGCTAGACGAGTTGGCTGGTTAAGGGCTAAAAAGGGTCGTTCCGACGATAATTGTGTCTTTAACGACGTCAGTTACAACGCCCACCTCGCACATATACGTGACTCCCGAAAATGAGCTGAGTTGGTTTTACAAAGCTGCACATAAAAGCTGCACATATTTTGCTGAATTATTTTTTCTTCATTAACTCAATCAAAAATAATTGGCGCATTTCTCCGATATAAATTTATATTTCTGCTACTTTTGCATTAGCTTATCATTTTTAACCAAACAGTCATGGAATAATACTTTTTAATTGCGTTTGCAAACTCCTATTGTTTCAGCTAATTCGTGTTTACCGGTTTCACCCATTTTAATACGATTATGCATTCAGTATACAAATGTAAAGTATTTAATTTCATTTAATTGATCCTGTTATAACGAAAAAGCTTTATGAGTTTAATTTTTAAGCTGTTGTATTGTACATGTTACAATAAAAATACGCTTACATTTTACAATTAAGTATATTTATTTTATGAAGCACCCAATTAATTTCAAGTGAATAATTCAATAAGATCTCGGTATATATAATACATATTTATGTAATATTAATGTTTGTTAACACATTTCAAAGGAATGAAATTAATATGTCATTAACAAATCAAGAATAAATTTTGCTTTTAATTTCAACGAGAAGTTCAAAACGCGAGAAATGCTTTTTCAAAAAAAAGCAATTACCGTCTAAAAAAAAATTATAAAATATTAACTAAACAATAATAAATTCCCCTCACTTTATGATAAATTATATAAACTATATAATTTTCTATTCCCTAATCTTTTCTATTTGGGAGACAATCACAGGATGTTTCCTTCAACACAAACTCGATATAAAAAAATGTTTACAAATAGCTAATCGTGAATTTTACCTGATAATTGTTTATAATCACTAATTGTTTATAAAGAATTATGTTTCGATAATACGAAAGCATTAACGCGAAAATGATAACACGGCAGACTTAAGTACGTAATGGCGTGCAAAACATCATGACTTCGCCCTAACTGATTTAATACAAAAATATTCAACGTTTTATAAAATTTCAATATTTTGTTCCTTGCGTTGCAAATTAATTTTGATATTAATTTTGATGAGCTGTTGAACATAATTTAACGTTTAGTCAATAAAATTTATCTTCATGTAATCAAGCAAGTATGAAAGTCTCACATTTACGTTTAAAGTATTTTGATAATATTAAACATATTTTTCAAACAGAATATAATAAAGATTTACATAATTAAACAAAAATTTCTATTATTCTAATCGATCGTCTGTTATTATTTACATCTTATTATTCGCGTCATTCTATTTGCACCTTTTTGCGTTTATGAGGAACGATGGAGAACCGTGCGGGCGTCGACGGCCGAAGTAAGATAATTTCGTTTAATAATCCTCACAAGCGAGATTGGAAGCGCGCTCGAACGCAATTAATGGAACGTTTCGGTCGCACTCGCTTCGGGGGATAGGCGTAACGTATGCATGACATTCATCGTCGCCGCTTGACATCCCTTTATCGTGGATGCACCTGTACACGCCGGGCCGAAAATTGCTCGTGCAAGACTCGATAAAGCTTAATTGCCGCGCTTTTCCGTGCGTCGTTTACGCCTGGTGGAATCAATTTCAAGAACGACGGAATTTTTAATCAATACGACATCTTTTGTCCTGCATTTTTTCAATTCTTCAATGTAATTATGTATAATGTTTAATTTAATCAATTGGACTCTTACTGAGAGAAAGGGCTGAGATATACTTAGGTGCATCTAGTTTTCTCTCGATACCGTTTTAATTCTAACAAAAGAATTAAAAAATAAAAAAGATTTAAAAAAGATAAAAAATAGGAGTATAAAAAAATTGGGAATAGAACAAACAAATAGTTATAAAATAAAAAAGGAATAAAAAGTCAAGAGTAGGAAAGTAAAAAAATAGGAAAAACAAGAGAATTCGAAATAGGATTAAAAAATTAAAAATATTTTTTGTTTCTTTATAAATAATTTTGTTTCTTTTCTTAAAAAGCATAAATAAAAAAAATTATCTTGTGGCGTAAATGATCAATATGATGTTCCATTTAACAACCTGCTCTTTGATTCTAGGGTTGACTGGCAATGACGTTTATACGTGCTCGTTTGACGATATTTCACCGAATATCAAGTATGTATCGAATCTGTCACCGCGATAGTGTTGCGCTTTGCAGCGACCGTAAGTCCTTTGTTAAATTCGAGCACTTCACAATCGAATGGTAATATCATACAATGGATAAACTTCATCAAACTTGAATTGGTGTCAAGATTTTGACCAAAATAAAATGGGGCGTTAATAATAACTTGATGTGATCTTAAAGTTTTGTTAAAAATCATTCGTGTGATTACAAATTTAAAATAAAAAATAAATAAATAATTATTGAGCAATGTTCAAATTAAAAAAATAATATATTATTCGTATTAACTAATATTGTATAATTTAAATCTATAACTTTCGTAACTATTCAGATGTAATTGTTTGTGTGTCTTTACGTTTTAAAATTATTATATAAAATTTTGTGTCAAGAAAAGTCTTTTTTGAAGCCTTGAACTAACCAAATATCCCTTCCTCCGCGAACTTCCCAAGAGTTGTGGCGTGTCTTGTTATTTGCGTAGCCGCATTTACATTCCGCAACCGTAAAGGAGAACCGAGGGAAGTATGAGTTAAATAACTTCCCAAGATCTGTTGGACTGCGGCGGATTACCTAACTCATCAGGTTTATCTATTTCGTCGAAATCTATTAATCTTGTTCAGAATAATTTTATTATTTTTTCGCGACTGAAAAACGACAGTTATCTTAGAACTGATCGACTCTCTAGCCGAAAGAGCAGTGGTTTTCTTGATGAGAACACCTAATCATTCAGGAAAATTGTACAACATATCTGACAAAGACTTTCTAGTGCGGTCCTCTCGCCCACAATATACTATATTTCTTCCTCCCCGTTTTTCTGCCTGTCTTCATACCCTTCTACCGAATATTCCTCCGTAATCGAAATGTATATATACATGAGGTTGAGTGCTGTTGATGTGAGACTTAAGCGTGCGCCAGTGATGAAAAAAGGAATGGCTCGTGAATCGACGTAAGGATAAAAAAAAGAATAGAAAAGTGTACGATGGATAGAAAGAGAGAGAATAAAATGTTACGGTATGAAGCTAATTTAACGGCCTCATTGAAAATATAGAAATATTGCAGCGAGTATGTTAACTTACATGAAGTATGTTACAATTTCTTTTTACGTTAAAAGAGAAGAAAGAATTTTATAAATTGACTAACAGAATGTACATATATCAAAAGTTATATATATCCTGTTAAGAAATCCTTGATGAACTTTAAATCAATTTTATTTCATAAAGAATTTTATTACAAGCTAATGTAATAATGACAATTTTAAATTTTTAACATTAGAGAGAGAGAGAGAAAGAGAGAGAGAGAGAGAGAGAGAGAGAGAGAGAGGGAGAGAGAGAGAGAGAGAGAGAGACTGTAGCACTAACTTTATTAAATTAAAATTTATTGAGATATCCTGCCTGTGGATTTAAAATAATTTTAAGTAGTTAAAAATAAAGTTAAAATATAATTTCTTAATATGCCTCTTTCATAGTTTACTTAATTTATTAAATGACAACTTATTTAGTGTTTTCTTTTTCCTCGCGATTGCTGCCGATCAAAGGTTGACATAATAAAAGAAGAGAACATGTCTTTTTTTTGCATTTTGTTCAATTTTTTAAATACGTTTTAAGCAAATAAACGATCTCCTCGATATGAAACGCACATGTATGCGAGGATGAGGAATTCAGAGAGGAGCGACAAATGCTGAAAAGGTCGGAAAGGTCCAAAAGGATGGAAACGAGCAATGCGCACTTCCGGGGATTTTTAGGAAGGCAGGACGAGGAGAGATGATGCAAGAGGGAGGAGGCGATATGTCATGCAACTCGACGTGTGTTCGGCGGGATGAACAAATTTCCATTAGCCGGTTCAACTTTCCACGGTGACCTGGGAAAACCGGGTGACCACTGCCAATCAGCACGACCCTGTTTTCAAACCGCGCAACAGGAAAAAAAATGTCAGCAGGCCGCCTTTAACGCATCTGCCGCCGCTCTCTGCGGATGTTCGCGGCGGTTTATCTGAACGTTATTACGAATTGTTATGGATGAGTTTGCGTTTTGCCTGCGGCTGCAGATATTTTGCGTTCGGATAATTCGTGAGATGCCTGGCGATGACATTAAACAGACATTTCGTGAAGAAGACTTTAAGGGAAGTGCATAGCTGTTAATCTATGGAGATTTTCAAATTTTCGACGTTCAAATTTTACTCCGGATCTAGGATCTTTCACAGCAGCAATCTCTAGGATTTTGAATCAATTGTATCATATTGTATCTATATTTTTCCTGCAGCCCAAAATCTGTAAGCGAACCTGTTTTTGGACTACGATTCGCAAGGTGGCAAGCAAGGAAATCAGCAATAAAATAAAAACATATTCCGTCTCGCGGGCTTTAGAAACTGGCGCGATTCAATTCCGGGACGTGTGTGCTTACGGTAAAATTGGTTTACGCCGCGGAGGATAAAACCCGCGTATGTTTTGTCTGTGAGCTTAACCGCCATTTTAGCCATCTCTAAAATCATTGTTTTTCATCGGTTTCCGACAGAAGCGAATTTTCTCGCTTTCTTTTCTCTCTCTCTCTCTCTCTCTTTCTTTCTCTCGTTCTCCCCTTTTCTCTCCTTCCTCTTTTCTTTCATCGTTCCTGTTATTTTATAATAAATTAAATTGTTATCTTCCCGTAAATTTCAGCCGTAAGGCTGTGATAACTATTATTATTATATATTCATAATGCAACATTAGTGAAGATGTAGCTAATAATACGTTCAAATTGCTTATTAATTATTTATATTACCGAAATTACCGAAGTAAGATTACTTTTTGTTCATAGAAAATTACTTTCTAACAACACTGATCCGCTGCATTCCACCGCAACTTAATTCGGTATTTTCTACTTTAAGCTCCGCACCTTTTAGCTGCTGTTCTGCTAAAACTTGTTTTGCGGACATTCCGACCATCAGAGTGTTCCACTTTGCTCGTTCTGCATAGCAGCAGTAAGCAACGACCGACCGCTCGGGCAAACCACTCATCGATTGCTTTTCGCTACCTAAGCTTAACAAGCCGACAACCACAATATGGACTAATGATACTAATACCGTAGAAATACTCACGGTACACTGGCTCCGCGAGCCCAATTGTTGACTCACCTCTTGCAAATGTATTTATATCTCCCGCTTAAACAATATCCACCACGCCGCAAAATGTTAAACAAACTTTCCCAGTGAGTGATGTTACTAAGGCATTATATCCGTGAATGTTTGTTAACTATTCAGGAGACAAGAGTCAAGAACCGAAATCGAACACTAATAATAAATGATTTGCATGCTTGCGTACAGATTTAACATATAATTCGAGACTATAATGTATATTAAAGACTATATTTATTTGCAAAAATTTGCATACAAATATTACAAGCGTTATGATCCGCTTTAATAGAAAATAAGATTATTTCTCTTAAATAATATATATATATACATACATACATACATGTATTCTATTGATCCAATTTCTACTATAATTCTATATTAATAAACTACATATATAAATATCTTGTTTAAAATTAAATAAAAATAGTTTTATATATTCTATTTTCTTATTTTCAATTCTTATTTATATTTCCTCAGAAATTATTAAAATTTTAAAATTAGTAGGTTTAATCAGTAGAAGTTATGCTCTCTCTTTATAAATTTGTTGTAATCTTTTCGCATATAAAAAAAATAAATAGTCGATACTTTTTTCATTCAGTTTTTACTATAATAATAATCGAGAGAAAGCCTCATATATGCGAGACACCCTTACGGCTTCCGTGAACACCTTCGTCTCGAAACCAGCGGCGCGATTCAATTGTACGAGCGAAATTGTTCCGCTACAGTTACGCAACAACGAGAAACATGCATATCACATGCGTATGCAGAAACGATTTATCTGTCGCGGCTTAGTCGTTATTTCAGCACCGTCGCAACCGCACAAAATTACATTAACATAAACACGACCGCGGCCGTATGCATCAAAAAGTATACCACGCACTACGCCTGGAGGGCTGCTGGCCTCGCCAATCAATACCCGCTTGAATTTTCGACGACGACATTCGAATCGATATTCACTGAAAATCTTCTGATAAGCATGAATACTGCATTAAAGCTTTCGCCATACATATTTCGTAATCATTATCACAGTTAGAATATTGACACGTTATATAATATTTTTAAAAAATCGACGATTACAACATTGTTTTCAGATTTTTTGAATTAGGATTATTGTTTCTGAAATACAAGAGAAATTCTCGATAGATTTGACCTCAAGATTTCTCTCTACGCATTCGAAGCGTTCGATATCTCGTGGGAAAATATCAGTACTGATTTGCTGCCTTCTACCTCGATCGTTCTTTCATTTACGGCCGTAGGCTCATCTCACTCGTATATCCCACGACGATCGGTATCATCACGCATGTATTCCGTCACGGGAGAAACGCGGCGGAATATCGGAAAGTGATTTTGAAAGGTTCGTTTACGTCGAAGTAGCGCGACGCTCGATGTCATTCGGAATGAAATTGCTCGAAATCATGACGAATACCTTGTTTCGCGTTCTCACGTTTTAGGATACGCCGATTGATAGAAATTAATGCGTTTCTGTCGAGAATCGATCAAGCTCTCTTGTCTATCTGGATGTGCTGGAATCCAATATACTTTTATGAAATACGATATAATTCATATAGATATGCATGCTCAAAAACTAATTAGTTATATGCGCTCGCTGTCCGAAACAGATTTGCTATTAATTATGTCGCTCATTATTCTTAGCATAATTAGTCATACTACGAAAATTGAACAGTTTATTAAGTTGATAAATGAATTTTATATAATACATATAATACATATAATTTAACATGAAGATTTTGTATTATAACAGATAGGAAAGTAATATTTTTCGCAATAAATATATTTATTTATACATTAAATTTCTAGTATATTAAGATTTCTTTAATAAATGCCTTAAGCAGAAATTGTGATATTAATTGTGATATTACTACAATAGTTTAGCTCTGTGTGTGTGTGTGTGTTTCTAAGTGCCGAAAAAATGAGTTCGGCGTAAAGTTTAATTTGATATACATGTATGTACATATACAGTATATATAAATTCACATGAAATTACTTAAACATTAAAGATCCAGCTTCGTTGTGGGCCTTTATTTTCTATTCTTAATTATGTTTTCACATGTATGGTTTAATAATAAGTTTTTATTATTTTGTATTGTATTATTTTGTAAAAGATATTTATCGTTCAGTATAAAATCGATATTGAGGGAACAAAGAAAGGAACAAATAGTAATTTGCACGAGAGATATTCATATTATCGAGTATACGAAACTGATGAATGAAACCGCCTGCAAATGTACTCGATTCAATGTACCAGGCTTAAACTGTTATTCGAATAATTCCGGAGTAAAACGAGCAATCCGTAACTTTGACGTCGTTGCTGAAAGTGGTGACAAACTCATAATTGTAACCATTAGGAACATGGTATGTCACGGCTAACTAACGTATAACTAACCAATTTACTTGCCGCGTGAGCATTTCCGACTTGACATGTCCAGGCATTTATTACGAATTGAAAATGCCGAATATCCACGCATGAGCAACTTTCGATGCGATTTGCGACACAACGTTTGCTTATAAATATTAATAAAATGGAACGGATTCGATTCGAAAATGTATTCATATACAGAGAATGTGCACGACATTGCATCCAATGTGATAGATGTACTATTGATGTCGAATGGCTTTTAAAATATAATAGGACATTGATTGTAACTATATAATATATATAATTGAATTAGAACATTCTAAATTAGAATATTCTAATATCTGAATATTGGAATATTTGAATTAGAATATAATATTTTGAAAAGATAGGGAAAGAGAAATAAAAGTGATTTCTTAATATTTTAGATATATTAGATTTATATAGATTTATATAGATATTTATATAAAAAGGTGCATGTATAATAATGTAATAATTATCAAAATGCAGTAAGATTGTGATACGCATTTAAGAAAAATCGCAATAATTAAAGTGTCGGCATTAATCAAAGTTGCGAAGATTAAAGTTATCCGAGGCAAGTTTAAAATTTACTGAAAGAGCTTGCTAATACTTTTAATACAACGAGATTTGCAAAGGCAAAAGTTCGCAAAAGCGGAAATACGGCCACGCCACGGGATGGAATACGGGACGCTCTTAATTATTCCGTTCGAGGCAACGCGTTACGCCGTATTAAGCTTTCAAAATTCGGCCAGATACACCTTTTCGAAACGACGCGCATTAAAATACACGACCGGTTGACAGAGAGAAATAGAAATGATCCGATTTAGAAGAGTAAAAAAGGAAAGCATTATGTTCGCCGGCGTGCGGGGCGTTAGGTAAAAACTCATCCGGTCGGTATCTGCACTTCAACCACATCCTGCGGCCATTTGCATCTCATTCGGGACGTTATATCACTTTCATTAACGAAGTGAAATAGTAGATTTCCGGGTTCACGCGTTGTGAACGCAAATTTCGTGCAAATGTGCGCACCGCGCACTGCGCGATAAAAACTTGGGTGATGTGCCGTTGTGCGAAGTTTTCGGCCTGTTCGCATTACCGTGGCGCAAAATCGACGGGGATGGAAATTGCAAATTGAGGTTGAAAGAAAGGCGGAAAGATACGTATTTTGCGCGTGATAACTTCCGCTGTAACGAATAAAATCGAATTCTATTTTAGGAAACAAGATATTTCCTTCAACATAAAGATACAGATATAAGTGATGCAAAGAATAACTAGTGATACATTTATAATTATCTGTATTGCTCAATAGTTATTTTTGTATATCGTTTCCGGCAAGATCACAGTCGAATAAACATTTTATTCTGATTGACAGAAAACCTTTAATTATTTTTTTTTGTACTGATTTATTAACGTAAAATGTGACACTTCTTTAACGATTTCTTGATTCATTTAAATAACCTTTTCTTCATGAATTGTAATATCTTTTTTCATTTACATATATCTAATTAATATTAAAATCGAAAATTTTAATTTTTTTGAGTCTTTAAAAGTAAATAAAGGAAAGGTTTTATTTAAGAAATTCTTTCTTCGCATCTTCAATTATATAAAAATTTTTATCTTCATAATATTTAAATAAGAAAAATAAATTCCAATAATGTCAAAAGAATTTTCATACAAATTTCGATTTACTAAAACTTTAGTTTCTTTTGCGGAAAATATTCCAACGTCGAAATGTGTTAAGTGTTGGAAACTTTAAACGATAAAACTTTTCTTAAGTCAATTTTTTCAATCATGTCTCTACTGCCTGAACCGCCTAAGATCGTAGGTTGTCTCGCGAATATTACCGTTTAAAAAAAAAATTGGCACGAATTGACGGTGAGTCGTGTAATGAGGATGGTGTATCGGCACTCGCGACAAGTAATCGAATGAGAATCACGGTGGCCGATAGAAACATTATTGACGCCGTCAGAGCCGATGAGAATTAGGTTTAAGACGTTTTCACGAAGGAGAACTCTCTTTAGCGAGAGGAACGGAATCGCGAGGATTCTCAAGATCCTATGGTCCCTGGGGACGTCCCTGTTCTCAGTGGGGACAGGATCGAACGACGGATAATATTTGAGTTTTCGAAGGCCATCAAGCGCGAACGCGAGGGAGACAAGGCCGAAGGTCGTGGGTTAAGTAAGTGGTTAAGAGGATGGTGCCGTGCTGCTGGGGTAATGGAATAAAAACACTCGACACGCACACACACACACATACACACACACACACACACACACACACATACACACACCGATGTCACCACCTTCGACCCAAGGGGGTCGAGTAAGGGGAGAGGCAAAAGGGTGAACGTCTTGTCGCTCTCTTTTTCCTCGGACCCGACGAAAGGAGGAGGACGCGCGCCACGAGAGTTTCGTCGAAAAACACTTGTATTTCAAGTCTTCGAGAAACGTGGCGCGAAAATATTTTAGGATTAGAGTTGGAATATTCTTCATTAATATCGCGATGGCTTATGATTTCTCTATTGTTCCGCTATCAAAATATTGCTGTCAGACAGGCGGTTTTTTCAAATACCTGAAGTCCACTTCAGAGCATACTCTAACAATATCGAAATATTTTACAATACTTAAAATATTAAATATTTTATACCTGTCGTATGAATTTTGTTTGCAAATGTTAAATATTTTAGTCAACTATTCAATTAGTTAGCAAGAAGAGATAGCGAAGATTGTTACAATAAAAAATTATTAAATAATTGTATTATCTATTTTAACTGTTTTAATATAATAATAAAATTTTTCATATTATAATAAAACGGTAAATTAGACAATGCAATTTACATCTTAAGAAACATACATTAATTTTTCTGAAATGCATTATTTTTTTTTTGCATTCTTGCGAGAAAACTTTTCTCACAGTTTAATAATTATTCTATCATCTTTAAAACATATATTCTTCTAGTAGATTCTGGGACAAATATAGTTGACTGTCGTCACAAACTAGAGAATTAATGTCGCATGTACTTGGATCGAATTATGCGTTTAAATGGAGGAAATTTGAAATTTCCTGATATTAAGGGGCACCCATCGGTATCTGCTCAATAGACAAAGTTGATTATGATCGCGTTTCAACGTAAATTGAACAGACGAGATCAGGCCGGAAATTTTCGTTAATGGTGCCGATGTGATACATGCGTAAAGAGCTCTCTGCATGCATGCACCTGTAGTCTCTTTTTGCGCACGTATGACTGCTTTGGACGTAATATGTACGTCTGGGATCGCAATTAGTTTGTAGGATCACACGTTGTCCTTGATGGAAATTCATTACTAATGCTGCTAATGACGTTTGTCTTGTGCATGTGTAGGACACGAAATAATAATAATGGAATATACAGGAATATAAAAACAGTACAGTTGCCTGTTTTTTGATGAATAATACAAGATTTTTTATATCATATTGTTTTATATTTTTCCATTATTTTATTTTAAAAAAATAAAATGATGTAAAAAATCTTGTAATATTCGTCAAAAAGCAGGCTGTAACTATACTGTTTTCATATTTCTGTATATTCAATTATTATTACTTCATATCCTAGACATGCACGAGAAAATAGAAATTATTTGGAAATGGTAAAAGGTTGTACAATCGGAGCGATAAAGAACCTTAATATGTATTTACTAGTTACGACCGAAAGTACAAAGTCAGTGCGAATGCAAAGTTTTAATAACGCGAAACTCCAAAGGGAGGACTATAAACTGTAGGACATTCCCCTTTCATTATTCTGGGGCAATCCCCTTGGAACTGCGAAAACGTATTTAGCGACACGAAAAATTTTACGAGTTAAAAATTTATTTCAAACTCACATATGAGTTCTTTCATTTCTTTATTGAATTATTTTATTTTCATATTGAATTATATATATATATATATATATATATATATATATATATATATACGTTTTATAAAAGTTAAGAAAGTTTTGTACAGAATTGCCAAATCCATTTATTCAATATTATCAAAACAGCAAAAATATATTTGGTTAAATGTATCTTTTACTTTTAAACATTTTTAAAGTAAGAATTCCTCTTTTACGAACAAATTTTGCCAGTGTGCGGAAAAACTAGTAAAACATTGAAGAGCGGAACAATTTATTTTTATGGAAATATGCGCCTGCATAAAAGATTTTCATAACACATGTCCTCGCGAAAAGTATATTCATTTGCAAAGTCCAGAGGTTTCACGCGTGGCCTATCATGCGAAAATTAATTGGGTGTGGATGTGTATTTGCTGAGTGTGAAATTTTTATTCGTCCGACGCGTCCGCAATCAAATCGTTCATGCAATGAATATCGCATAAATTTAATTTCGTATTGCATTATCTTGTTACGCGAATAGGATTTGATCGTATGAAAAGCGGTGGCATTTGATTTCAATATTAAATGCGTTTTCGATATCCCGCGTCTTTAATTATTAAATTTATGCGAGAAACTGTAATAGCACCGGCGAGAACAAAAGGAAGGTGCGAGTGGAGAATAACAAGAGAGAGGTGCCATTAAAAATGCTGAATAAACATGAAGGCGCCGAGGAATTCTTTGCCATGGACATAGTATAACCGTACACGCATTAGTATAAATGACGCGTAATTTGCGAACAGTGTCATTCTTTTGAGATTATTGTAGCTTCTGAATAAATTATATTATCGACTTACTCGTATTTAATATTCCTTCGATAAATTATTTCAATTTAATATTTATTTCACGGTGAATTTTTCGTAATAAAAAAACTATTAATTCATGCTTTCTTGAATTATTTCATGTTTGAAAGTAATGAAAAGTTTTCTTTTATACAAAAATAAAATAAAAATATTTGACTAAATTTTAACTCGCCTTATTGAAAAAGTCTGACTTAGTCCTTTTTTACTACTATTGCTAGTCTGACTTTGTTTGTCTTTTTCTACTTCTGTTGCTATAGAATGGCTGACTCTGTTTGCCTTTTTTTACTTTTTCTGCTAGTGCGTTAATCAGAGTTCATTAATTCTTAATTAACTTCATAGAAAAAGTTTTTAAGTACTTTTCGTTAAGTAAGATGTTAATAAGAGTTAGAAATCTTATATGTTTTGACTAATGAGGGGTATAATTCTTATTAACGGCACATTTCCACTGAAAATAAAGATTTCTTTTTTAAACAAAGTTATCGATATTTTAACTATATCGTTAACACTCCCGGGTTTCAACTTGTTCACCAGCTCTCTAGCGACCACGACGAGTCTCCTTGGCGTCGCGGTCGACTTAAGACGATGCTGCCGGCATCCACCGGGGATCAAACCCTTGGCACGCTCACAAGGTGGGGATTTGGCGTTCCACGTGGAGGCGGAGCGACGTCGCGCGTCGGGATGCCGAACCGATGAGGGGGCGTCCAACCCCCGAGATGCCTGGTGGGGAGCCATGGCAAACGCAGTCCCCGACGGATCACCGAGACGGTGCAACGCGTTCCGCTGGCTCCGTTCGGTACGGACGAGTCCTTTGCCACGTGACTGTCATCAGAAATCGCACTGACTCGAAGACGATCGATTGGATTTCCGTGACGAACGGAGGAGATTCGGAGGAGAGTTTTTCAGTCTTAAGACACTTTCACAGGAAATCCTTCCGGTTGACCTCGGAAATCAGAATCTTATGAGAAAACGAGGATAGGATCACATGACTATGACGGGACAAGGTGAAAGGACTGTTGAGTCCGCGAGATCGGTCGCGAGGTTCTAAAGTGTATCATAAAGAATTCGTAACTGGCGTTTGCGCGATTGTTTCGTAGTTGGACACGTGATTCTCGCAGGGGTGGCGCACCCCCCAAGGTCGTCGTGAATGGTGCTGAAAGGTGATGAACGTGTTTTCCTAAGACCGTTACGGGCGGTTCGTGATGTTTAGCCGCTACGGGAGATTTTAAGTGTACGGATTATTGGGGTTAGACTGCGTCCTGATAAGGTAAGTCCTTCATTTAGAGGCTAACGATTTATTGCTTTCGTTTATACTTTCTAGAATGCTTTTAATCTTTCGCAGTTTATCAATCTGGGAAATTATTATAAATCGATAAACGGCTTGTGAATCATACAACCTTTTTTATTTATCAGATAACAATATTGTTTTTGTTTTTAAATATTGCATACTTTTATATATAGAATTATTTTAATTATTTTACGAAATATTTTTAAATTATCGTTATTTTTTTATAATAATAAAATTATAAATTCTTTGATAAAATAGAAATAATTTTCATTTACCTACAAGTTAAATAGATGTAATGTTTTGATGTTTATAATGTTGATTGATATGGCATCAAGATTGCATCAAGAATTCTCACTAAAAAAACAAGTTTTGTTGAAAATAAATTAGAAAAGGAAATTTTTTTTTCTTATATATAGCTTAAATTTTAAAACCGTTTGTCATTTCAAATTAAATGTTATTTTTGATTTATTTGCTATTTGCTTACAATAAAATTCAAACTGATCGATCAATTCATTACGTTCGACTAAAATAAAATCTAAATTCATTCAATTAAAATCCGTAAATAAATAATAACAATTTTGCAGCAATCATATAACAAAAAGCTGTTATTGTTATCAATATTGTTAATCCGTGTAAATTTGTGACAAAGTTATATGATAAATCAGAAGTTTACATTGCAATAAAAATGATAAACATTAATTATAATTATTCATAGATATACTTTCTTAAACGAACGCACTTATAGAGGAGGCAAAAAATTTCTGCCATTCAATTTTTTTGTATGACTCTCGTAGATGAATATAACATATCTAAATGCGGCATTCAACTACGGAATTAATTCTTCACAGAGCTTGCGACGATGCAACGAGGTAGATCGACGTGGTGCCGTCTCAAAGCGATCTATGAACAATTATCCGCTACGTTTTTTAAAACGGGAACCTTGCCGCGAGCTCCTCCTTTTTCTCTCCCGTAGCGCTTTTATGCTTGCGATATTCATGGCCCGCGGCGAGAGATCGTAAAATGTGACTGTTTCGCAGATATACCTGTCTCCGCTGTTTCGTTCCTTCGCTTGAAAACGATGGAAATAGCGACGGTTTGCGCAATATCGTTTATTCCTGCTTTTGCTTTCCGCTTTTCCGAGACACGTTCTCATGAAAATATCGTTGGTTTATTGAAAAACGGATGGATTTTGTGATGTGGCGTTAATTAGTAACATGAATCGCAGCTTTATATCCTACCTTTTTATCAACAACTTAATCGTTGCTGAACATTTAATTCGAATTGCTTGGAGTAGCACGTCTTGAGATACAATTATAGAATTTTGCGAGAGTTTGATATTATATTTTTTGTTAAATAATAAAAGCGATATCAAAATTTCTGAGCAAGAGATGATATCAAAATTTGTGAAAAAGATATTATCAAAATTCTGAAGAACAAAAGGTATATCAGAAAGCATTTTATATATATATATATATGTATAAAATGCTAAAGAACAAAAGCTTATAATTATTAAAACAAAAATTAAGAGATTTTCATTAAAGTGATTTTTTAAATTAATAATTGCCAATTAAAAAGGAAGTAAAGGTAATGTCTAAATGAGAAACAGATTTTTCAGTTATAATGTTAATGCAAATTCTTTTTTTTTGCCGTTATTATATTAATTAATTAAATTCTAATTATCCTCCTATAACAAGATTTCATAGCGGTAAAAGGATAGAGGCGCATAAATTATAATAAAATATTTGATAAATGTTTTATATATTTTTAAAGAATAGATAGATCTTTTAAATCAGTTTAAAATGAGATAATAGATATAGTAAAGACTTAACAAGTTCGAATTACACGCAGGAAGTTTAATTACTTTTAAATAAGCGCGGGCAGTATATCTTCCTAACGATTCTCCTCCTCATATTTTCCCATGGCGCAACACGCGAAATAGAATGAGAAAGATAATCGTTCAAGTTATCCTGCCACGAGATTCGCATTTTCCAATAATTGTGGTGTAGTCTGCCAAGCCATTTATCATTTTAAATATTAATTCGTTGTTTTTTGCGTGAGAAATGCTTTCTTTTTGATTGATCCCGCCCACTAAACTATCAGTACCGCGCTGTTGAATTTTTGTTGAACGAAAAACATCCTTGTTTTTCCTACTTCTTTTCTTCCATGCGAATTAGCAATAATGAACATAATTCCTTGCTTTTGTTACGACTTCTTATTTTTTATACGTAATTTACATATGCCTATCAACATAATGTTTCATAAAAAGCTTTGTTCTTTGTAGTAATTTTTTTATTTACGTTAGCTTTTTAATCAGTGAAAAATATGCTACAAAATAATATCGGAAGTAATATGAAATTTATTATAATCTAATTGAAACGCTTTTTTTTTTAAATCTTCGTAATTTTGTTTTGAAATATATTTCTAAACGGAGCATGCTTTTAACAGGTGGTACTTAAGTCGTAAAAGTTACTGCAGAAAGTTTACCTCAGAACTCCCGCGTTTCAACGAAGTTTATCATTACCAGGCTGCAAAGTGCGGAATTATCACCTGCGTTAAAACTTCATTCCCCGCAATGCGAACAATAAGTCGCGCGGATTTCACCGTTGAATTCAGACTATTAGGAACACTAATCAACGTCAAGTCCGACGGAACGGCGGATCGTGAAGAAATGGTAGCTGAGAGCATGATGTACGTCCGATTGCGTAAATCTCGTTCTACTCCTCCAAAGAGAAACGAAATTAGCATTGACTTAACTTAAACTACTTAAGAGAAAGCAGAAGCGCGCGCCTACCAGCATCCCCTTATATGGGAAACTTCATAGTTAGATTAACTCGTACGGCAAAGTAAGTTACAGCACGTGACGCATCCATTTTCCTGCAAGCTTTTTTCCTCTTATCTCGCTCCTCTCATCTTCGCGGTTTAAACGCGACTCGCCAGCTAGTCACGCCGTCGCTCGCGTCAGCCGTGCGCTTTATAAGATTTATGCGGAAATGATATTACACGAGAGAGTGTGTTACACAAGACTAAAGGGGAACTGCGCTTGTCGGGCGGTTAATAGCCGAGGCAATAGGTATTTGCACGTGTATATAATTTATAAGCGTATTAATTCACATGCTCTCTCTCTAAACCATTCGTTTTTAATTCTATATCTATATTCGATTACGTTCCACTTGTACAATTTTGCACATAACAATGTTTGCAGTATTATATCGAATTGCTTGATAAATCAAAATAATATCGCACCGCATTTCTTATTAATTATTATTATCCATTCGTTTCTTTTTTTTTAAATCGTTTCGCGAGATAAAAACAAATCAGTATTTTTATGACATGTTCTCGATATTGCTGTTTCTATAAACTAAGGTCACAATGAATATTTATGATTTAGTTTCTTCATTTTTTTTGCGAAAGAGCCTCCCGTATCGAGGAATCTATTTTATGATATGATATTTTTTACGGAGATTTTTTTCTGCGATCAAAATACTCAGTCAACACACGTAGTTGCTATTCGGGTTTAAAGTCGGCAATGTACTCTGTTGGAGTTGTATTGCCGGTTCAATCTTTGTACCGTAAATATAGATTAGTTTAAGCGGGACGTGGGATCGATCGTTCGTAGCCGAGCTAATAGGTTTTCAGTCGGAGGGAAGGTCTACTAGTCTCTGCTAGAGTCTGCTTAATTAACCGCGCCAGCTATTTTCTCTTCTACCTGTTCGTTTCTTCCGATGAAGAGAGTGTGCAATATAATCGAGGAAACGATGCGCTTTGCGCCGATTCGAAACGATTGGAAACGATGATAGAATTCGATATTTTAATGTAGAAATCTTTGAAATACATCTCGTATATATATATAACGCTCTACATTGTTTCATAAAGTGTTATGTATTTGACAATTTTAATTTATAAAATATGAAATATAAATAATAAAATAAATTTATAATTTATAATTTAGAAATAAAATGCAGTGAGAGAGAAAGAGAGAGAGAGAACTTAATTTGTAATTAATATTTAAAACATAATTAACATATAAAATAAAAAGCACAAAAAAAATCGTTACTCATACTAATTCTATATGTATTGTTTGTACTATTTAAATTACTTTTAAAGAATATTTGAGTAATCTCGTGATAAAATGTTTAAAAATATAAATATAATCTTAAACAAAAAAGCGTTAAATTTTAAATCATCGAGCTATAAACGATGATTTAAACCATTGATATTGAACACTTGGTAGACTAGAATTTATGAACCACATTCAAATATAAAATATCGGATTTCCCATTCAATCACCTTGTTCATTTTACAGATTTATTTCAACCAATTTTCACGTTGCTTTATTTCTACGAATTTATTAGCATTTATCGTAACATTTATTTTTACAATTGTACAAACACGTGACAATTTCTAATTTATATTCTGGCTTATAAGCTCGATTATTAATATATCAAAGCGATTGGTCCAATCATGTAAAACATAAATTTAACCGCGTTATTTTCTCCTCGTCATTCCCTTAAAGTCGAGTAAAATAAAAATTCCGAGCGCGTCGCAAAAATGGAGCGGTGGAGAACACACATAGATCTTCTCAGAGAGAGACTTGGGGGTTCAACTATTTATAACGCACCCTGTACACGGCTCGTTTGCCCGAAATGACGGATTTGCGACTGCCCGGTTTTATTCGAGTTCACCTCGTTTTTGAGTATCGCTTAACTTCCTGCTCATGTGGGTGATGTAAGTACCAAACTGGGACGTATTGATACACGTACGCACGCGTGCATGTGTATACGAAAAGATATATGTGAGTGATATATGTGCGCTTACGTTTAAGGGCGCTGCTTTAACCGAAGAGGGAGTGGAATGCGACTATCGGTCGGGAAAAAGAAAGAACGTGAGAGGGAGGAGAGAAGAAGGAGCAGCCGAGAGCGAATCGTTTTAAACTACCATCCACTTCACATTCCCGATTTCAGTTAGAGGCTTGTTTATTTCCTTTTTGGGCTTTCCGAGGACTTGCATTATACGCTCGGTGCGCCACCAGAATGCAGCGCAACGAGAAGGGGGCGGGAGGAGATGCGGGAGAGAATACGAGGAGAGAGAGAGGGGGGGGGGGAGAACAGAGGATCGCGAGAGTGGACTATCAGTGAACTATCGAGCAACATCCCGCTACCTCTTCCTCTTATTTGCTTCCTTCCCGTCCATTAAGAATCTTGACAATCGATTCGGTATTTTATCCTTGATTTCGATTTATACGATTTTCTGAAGCGTCTTTGCCGAAAAAACGAATTATTTTGAACGTTTTTCTACGTGCTCAAATAAAAAGTTTCAATGACGTAAGCCGTGATATTTTTTTTTTTCAAATTTCTACAATTCAAGTTGCGGTATATTACTTCCTTTTTCATTGGAAGTTTGAATTACCTCGTATTATCCAAGACACAGTAAAACTGGGTCAGCTAAGATAAATTCGTGCTGTAGCAAAAGAAGTTTGCGAAACGAATTTATACGTTCGGACAAATTCATATGTAAGGAATAGTACACTATATATATTATGTTTCAGTCTTGTTTCACTTTATGATATACGAGCGGTAATAATAATAAACTCTGGTGTTAAGTACCCAAACTTGAAATGATAAAAATAAACCGATAAAGAATGCATTCCGGGCGATGACGCTACTGTTAACACGGTCGACTTTCGGGTGCAATTAACGTTTTAATTCCCCTCTTTCAGCACAATAGACGTTGACGTTGTTTCACATTGCGAGAACAGTTTAATAAACGCGGCATTGTTCGGCTCACGGTTACGAGACCGTTGAAAAATTTCGATTATTTCGCGCTGAGCGTTGTCGGGGCGTCGTGACAAAAACCGCAATTATCGATATATCGCCGTGCCAACCGTGTCGCATCGCGTTGCATGTAAAAATTGGACGCATCAGCCATTGAAGGCGAAGGGCGTTAAAGTGATTTATGCGCTTCTCTCGGTTCATATTGTTGCTTCTATAGCGCGCGTTGCTGCGCGTACACGGATATCCGGAATTTATTAGCTTGACAACCGCAGCGGCTCACTCTTCAGCAACAAAGAGGGTATCACTCACCTGCTGTAAATTTACGACGATTACGTTACAACGAGGTCCGCGCGTCTAGGTGATCGCATCTCGTCAAAATATAATTTTTGTACGCTACGTTATAAATCTCATAAACTCAAAGTTTAATCATAAAAGAAATATCGTTTGCAATATCGTTTTATCTTTTTTTTTTCTAGTTTTTAGCACTTTCAGCTGTTGAACATTTTTTATAATTCATTTTTAAATTTCTTAACATTCATAGTGCTTCCATACGTTAAGTGTTTAAATGAGACTTTTATAATAAAAAATAAAATTAATATTTAATCTTCGCTACTTTGCCAAATTCAATTAAAGATTTTTAAAAATTCTTCATTTCTATATAGAAATAACAGAACAATATAGAAACAATATAACAAATATATATTTGTTCGATTCACACGGATATTAACAGAATTCGTTTTATAGATGCATTATATATACAAAAAAAATTTAACTTTTTCATATCCGGCGTTTCGCGCGTAATTGATCTGACAGATTCATTAAATCATATCCGCCGAAAAAAAATAATTGAGTACCTGAAAGGAGGAGGAAAGTAAGGAAGAGATGAGGAGGCGCGCAAACATTAATATAGGTTTATAGGCTAACTCTAAAAATATTTGACTCAACCTTGCTAAAATTGGGAAGTCAGTGCATAATATAATACCTGGGATCTGTGGCGTCGTACGTGTCACTTTACCACCATACCAGAAGAAGAACGACAGGGCGAGAGCGAGGGGGTGGAAGAATGGTGCGGTGAGGGTGAAGAGCAAAATCGTTTAGCACGCGATCTTCTCGTAATTCTGCACGCCAGCGCCCCGAACACGCTTCTTCTTCGTCCCTGTCCGACGTGTTACACGTGTTACACGCCGCTGCCACGCGAACGGAGGGTGGAGATGCACTCCTCTTCTCTACGGCCTTCAGCGCGAGCATCGTACGCGTCGCACGCGAAGCCTAATTGATCAGTGGATCGTTAACACGCTCTCGCTCTCTCCTTCTCTTTATCTCGATCTCCTTCTCTCTCTCTCTCTCTCTCTCTCTCTCTCTCTCTCTCTCTCTCGCCGACGCCTCGGACAGATTGATTATTTGCAAGAGCGCGGTCGATGCACGGGCACGGCACGACTCGAGTGAACGTCGCAAATTCGCAACTCCGACTCGTTTGTGTTGACCGTGGACGATATTGCATTTTACATTAGATTCAAACTTAACATTTCCAGCCAACATTACGAAAATGTAACACTTTCTGCATTCATACAATGTTACTTGGCAGAGAAAAATCATTGTAATTTAATTTTAATTTCTCTCTCGTTATACATTTTATATTTTATATTATATCGTAAACTATAAAAACTCAAACAAAAAAATTCAATAAATTTTTTAGAGAGTTGGTGTATAGATAATTTTGTTTAATTTAATTTTTTCTAAATGAGTTGTAATTTATAATAAATCTTTCAGGCATCGTGATAATTTGCAACGAATTCCAATTATCTGAAATTAATTTTTGCGCCAGTTTCGATCTCAATTGCAAAAGGCTATTTGAATCGAATCTCCAGTAATTTTCTGTTTTGTTAGCTGCGATCTATATGTATGTATATGTATTGCGTATGTATGTAAAGTAAAAAATCAGTTATTTGTGCATGTTTAAGGTTTCAAGGTTGGGAAGCTGGAATAATTTAGGATTTAATTTAGAATTTAATTTAGGATTGCTATTATAGATATGACGAATCAGGATTTTATTAGGATTGCATTTAAGATATGATGAGGGGAAAAATATATCAGATCAAAAGATGTTTATATACAGCAGTAGTTGACAAACGTCTCTATAATTGAAGAAAATTCACGCGGTCACAAAAGTATTACTTTGCTTATGGGCATCCCAGATGTTACTTATCCCTACAACTTTCCGTTTTGTCCCTGCTTTCGTCTCGTGAGGTCTCTTTCAACCTTCTGATTCAGTCCTCGCGTCTCTCTTTCTTCTTCTTCTTTTACCACACAAATCCACTGTGATCCGACATCGCTTTATACGGTCGGCTATTTCACTACCCGGACTTTTTCCGAGATGGCTGTCGTCGATTTCGCCATCAAAGACCACAGGCACTATAGTCGTCGTCACCGCTGTCGATGCAATTGCGACTGCAGCATAGTTTTTGACTGCATCGAGTGCGCTTTCCTTTATCGAAATTCATAAATGAGTAAAGGAATTGCGGAGAAAACTCAGAGACTAGTAGATCTAAACCGTTTCTTTTCGAGAATTGCGCGCAATCTATCTTATCGAATTTGACAAATGATTGCAATATCGCTGATTGCATTGAGTCTCACGAAGAATTAATTTAAAATTTAGTTTATAAATTTTTTTTTTAGCGATGTAAGATCAATTAAAACTCTTTAATAAAATATTAAATTTTAATAGGGTTTGTATCATAATCAATTAAAAGTGGCAATTTCAAACTAACACGACATTGTCATATTGAATATTTTATACTCAATGTTGTCGAGGGAGGGGGGGATTAATAAATTATTTTATGGTATATCTTCTATTAATTTATTTTATAGTACTTAAAAATTTTATATAAAATTTCTTAAAGTTTAATGTCGCGTCTTAATTATACTTTCTGCTAAATGTCTTAAAAAATTTATATGTTGTGTGATTTATCTGAGATATCGAAGCGCATTTGATAGTACAAAAATATACTATTTAGTATATTTTTATGGGTTAATCTAGTATAATTTATGACTTTATTTTTTAGAATAACTCGTATGCAATTTTAGATACTCTTAATAGCTGGTTTCGGTTTAAATCTAAAAAAAATACTCGCCTAAAATTGTTGCGAACGATTTGAGGAAATAAATTGGTAAAAGCGATTCGGGAAAGAAATGTACAGATACGGTTAAATTTAATCTTATATTTCATCCTGTTACCGTTATATTCGCGGTGGATTGGACGGACTTCCGCGTGCAAATGCTTGCTTAGGACGCCTTTTTCGAATCCGGGGCACCGATTTATTTACGCGACGCGTATCGCGCGATCCCGCGAAATTGAATCGCGCACGCGTTCGCTGTACCGCGACGCGATGGGATTCGATACTCCGGCATGATATCAGTGGGGGGTATTGTTGTCATTCGGATGTAATTTACTCGTGTGGTCGAGCTTGAAAGTTACGGTGGTGCATTGACATTGTCGCCGTATATTGTCGGGGCGCAAATGTTTGAGCTTTGTTTTCTATTGCGACAATGTGATTTAAAAATCGAGTATTATGCTAAAAGGGAGGCCTGCCTCGCGTTTGCACGTTCCAAAAGTAAACTCATTATCATGCGATGACTTTCGAACGTCGGCATTTGTAACGAGATAAAAGTCGAAAGGCCATAATAAGCCTTGCAATAATAAGAAATTAAATAATAAACTAAAACAAACGTCTTATATTAATTTTAAAAAGTATTATTGAAAAATTTCAAAAAAGTATTATTAAAATTAAAAAGTATTTTCTTTATGCGATCCTCTGTTTTGTTTATAATAAGTTCGTAATTTTATTAGAATGACTTTAAATTAATTTTGCACAATATTGGATCGCACCAAAAACATATTACTATTTCATTGAATTGTATAAAATCAATGTATCGTTTAAAAAAAACCAACTTGATTTTTCCTCCGTGCCTGGTTCAATTGCAATCTACAGGAAACTATCTACACTAGAAACACAGAGGGGTGGCGAAATCACCTCGTTGACTTCACGGGCGATTGTTATTCTACCACCCTCGAAATTTAACTGAGGCGGACTACGCGAATCCGGTAACGAGAACTCGTGTCTGTCTTGTCTGATCTTTGTCGTCTCGACGGCTTTACCTTTTCTTTCTCCCCGATACCTAATTTCGCGGCAGCCGCCCCCGACGATGAAACCGAGGAACCTTCCCCCGTGACGGCTTCTTGAATTAACTCCAGGCATTACAGCGAGATTAAGTATTTCCCAGCTCAATTCGACTGGTTACGGAAAGAGGAAATATGCTCATCACACGATGTGTAATAGGTACTTTATAGTGCTATAAAATGTTCCTTAGGACATTTTATAGCAAATTGTTAACTTTCTTATTGAAAATGATATTATCGGCAGATATTGTGTTTTAGAGTCTCAACATTTTCACTATATTGCCGCAATTTTTACTAAATCGTTATTATGTTCCATAAAATTTCAATATATTGCTAACAGAATTACCTTCATAATTCGTAATAAAGATTCAATAGAATCAATATGACGTATGCAACTGATATGTTATAGCCGTATGTATAATGCCAATTGCATATTCATACTATATAAATATCACAAACATACAATATATATATATATATATATCGCGATGGCGTTACAAACTGTAAGTTTCATTTGTATATTTGTACGTACATATTTGCAACAACCAATAATAGATTCGAGATATAGAAAATGCAAGACGAATCCACGTTATAAATGGTAGAAAACTTGAAAACCGTTCCTATTTTATAAGAGATATGAAATATTAAAATAACATGAAAAAGAAAATGAAAATATTGCTAAAATCACTATAATTTATTATTTGAACGTACGAGCAATAAATCATAAGAAAATCATAATAATTATAACTGTAGGGAAGAATTTCAGGAGGAAGGTTAATATTTCACCCCTTATTTAATTAAAACATTTAAGCCAATGGATAAACGAACGCATTTGCGTCTCATGCAAAATGTGTCAAGTGTTTAAGCAATCTGGCTGAAAATTCATTTAAAATGCGACGTGGCAAATCTTATAAGAAACTCATTAGCATACTACCGATGATCTGCCGCATAATATTGTGTGCACACAAACACAGTCGCGTACTTGTTCATCAGGCCCTGCGACTGATGATAAATGAGCGCCTAATTCAGCTGTGATAAATGACAATGGAAGAAAAAACGAAAACCCGCCTGATCGCGGCTAGATTTAATTCGCGATTCGACAGATTTCAATTTACCATGAGACGGTTCTGCCCTGCTGCAGGGAGAACAAAAACAGCGTCGCGTCACGTCGTCGCGACGCCCCGACTTGGCGCGGAAAATTGCTTCGAATAAATATGTATATTGCATGAATATATCTTATTATTGTACGTATAATAAACATATATTGTATGTACGCGAGTGCGCGGTGTAACAAAATTTTGGAAAATTACGCACACAGTTTTACGGTTGATGTATCGCCAAATCGCGAGAGAAAAAAATCATTTTTATTTTGCCAACAGTTGTCCGTTTCGATTTTGCGCAGAATGTATCGCATCTCGATATTATACGTGACATTCCGTTGCATTGTACCGTACGCATTTACATGAAAATGTTCATTGCACTCATGGACATTAAATATTTTTGCAAAGTTTATGTGAGGGAAACAAATAGATATATCGTTCGTTGAAAATAACAGTTCACACCGTACTATAACTTCTCGTATATTGTGGCGTTTATTTAAAATTGTTATTTATTTAAACTATCAAGTGGGAATATTCTGTTAAAAAGTTCTCCTGTTTCCACAAGTAATTTATTGCTCCATTAATACAATATAATAGATGCGCAATATTCCATTTGTGTGGTTTAATAAATTTTAATGCAATACGAAAAAATCTTTTAACGTTGAAATTTGATTCATATTTTATTCGCCATTCCATTAGTATCATGAATTAATTAATATATATATATATATATATATATATGCTTTCGTGTCGAAATCGCATTATTGCACATTAATAAATGTTAACAACATTAATCAATATAACAACGACAACAGAAATAGGAAGCTAAATTCTTTTTTATTCATATTCAGACGAAACAAGCGTGTTAGAATATGTTAAAAAAGATTTGCCAAATATAATTGCGAAAATATCATCTGAAACCTCGACAATAATGGACTCAAATAAAAATGCATCACCTCAATCAAAAGTCAGTCGTTTGGAATTACCTTCGTTTACTGATGCAACGTGCGGCCATCTATTCGATATAGCGAGTCGCAGTTACCTCTCCTCTTTCTCCCGTACTATTCTCATCCGCGCAACCGCGCGTTAATGTATATTTATGTATTAAACAGGCATTATTTATACGACCGATGAATATGCATTGTTTGGTGGCAGTAGCGAGGTGTCGAGTGCAGACCCGTCGCTATCACTGCCTCATCAATCACATACAGTCTCACCGGCTCACCCTGTGTCGCCCTCCCCTCTTCCTCGACTTCCCCCTTTTCACAGTACTCTACCCGCGCGTTCCCCGTTACTCTGCTTTCATCACCCCTCTCGTGGAGAAGAGAGGATCCGCCGCGTCATCCCTCAGAGCTCTCCGCACGTTTTCCCTCATCGTGTTATCCCACTCGCTCCTCTCCCCGTTTCCACCACGCAATCCACTCTCCCGTTGTTGCCTCTCTCGCCAACTGGCCACAATTGACATTAATTTACGTAATTTTTTCGGGGCATCCACATGTCACCGCGTTACAGTGCACCCTCAACGTGCTCGATGTGGAATACACGAGGATGTGGTTCGCGGATGTAATGGGGGCGGAGAAGCGAGAGGAAGGGGACGAATGAGGACCAAAAAGGGGTAAAAGGGTCGAATCACCGAATGGTCATCCGTGGTCACCATGCGGCGATATTCGAAACGTTAATCGAACGAATCAATCGGGAACGAACCGGCCGCGAAACTGATCGGACACGTGCGGTGCTTTTCACGTTTCACGGAGAACGAGAGTGTTCCGTGAGAGCGCGAGTCTTTTTTCGGAAGATCCTCGGAGGGTTTGCCATTCAATCGCGAGGGATCGATATTACGAAAGGATGTACAGTAAAACTGGAAAATACGAAACGATTGGAAACTAGGATAACTGTCCCAATTACTGTCCTTATTATTAGTGTGCTTTTGTATTTTGATAAATCATAAAGAAAACTAGCACAAATAAATAAGAAAAAATATTTTTTTTTTGTTAAATTAAATTATTAATGCATACACGATACTGAAGATAATATTTTATTTTTTGAGTATTAAGGTATTTTAAATATTTTTCGAAAGATATGAGGAATTTATGTGAATCCAGTAATACGTGCTGCAAGATTTTAAGCTTGTCTATCTCTCTATTAATGTGTTTCGTAGCTAAGAACGTTGTGTTATGAATATATTTTGAAATAAATATAATTGAAATAATGATTTATGTAATATTAACATAAACAATTAGCTTAAATTTATTACGTGTTTTAGTAACTATATGTTAAAATAAGTCAAATGTGGATAGGCACACAAATTGGGGGCACTAATAGGGCCATCGCCACTTAGACTCACTAATAGAAATAAAAACATGTTTTCTATTTTTGTCAAAAGCATTAAAGTATTAACATTTTTTAAATTAAAAAAATATTAAGAAAAATATTAAGAAAAGGAAATAGTTGAAAACTGATATTGATTGCAAGCAGATAAAATTAAAGTTACAATATTTAATAATTAATTCAGTCAATAAGCAAATTGGCTAAAAGGCACATTGATAGGGTCATCCTATTGAAACTTTTAGGATTACTGTGATATTTTCGTGTGCACTAAATATTTTAATGCAGAATATGTTTTCATTGTCTTATTATATTTTTGTCTTTTTATAATTTTGTGAATCGCAGAATAAGAATTCGAGTTTGCTTTTGGAAAATATTATGGATGTATGTGTTTTGTGCCAAATTTTATTCTGAATAGATTTTTGTTACGATAAGAGTATTTTGCTATTTTTTTTTGTTTATTTCGCGCTAAATTTCTTAAAATACAAGAAATCTACAATCTAAAAACAATCGGCACGATGCACATCTCTTTTTCACATCAAGGGGCATGCAAACTGCCTGTGTATTTTACAGTGGTATGTCGGCCGCAAACATTATCGCTAAATCATGCTAGCTACTGTTATAGCAGGATTACATCTCCCACGTTACATGGTGTACAGAAAAGATAATGGCAATACAAGTAGTGGATTCTAAAACTAATTTTGAGAAATTAGAACAATATCATTGCGAGAATAACAGATAAATTATTATTGTAAGTAATCAATCTTAAAACAATTATTTCGAAAGAGAAAGAACTAGTATAAAAAGATCAATATAAAAATTGATTTTCATTCTTTGAGTATAATAAAATAAATAATAGCGGAGATGTTTAAGTTCCAATATTTATCAGTGACGGATGAGCGCAGTGCAATTGTACGAAATTAAGCTCTACTATTTGACGAAAACTCGTCGAGATCGAACCTTAGCAGATATTCTCGCATGAGGTTCGCTTTATTTTCGGATATTTCCCTTCGTCGACCCAAAATTAGGTTTTCACATACGACTTTTATCGCTCGCTTCTCCGGCAACCATCTCTTAATATTCTCGCGCTCGAATGACTTACTCGATCCAGTAACGATCCTACGAATTTCTCCGATGTCGATTTCCAAATTTCCGACGTTTCCGCAATGAAAGTTTGATTCTTGCCACGAGCGTCTATTTGTTTGCGGCATGAAATCCCTTTTATCTCGTCATATAATTTTAGGAATCTTTACGGAATACGCGGATCGATATAGACACGTAATATCGGCATATTTGTGGATATCAATTCTCATAATTACATTTAGACAATGTAGCTACTACAATTAATTAATTTATTTGATAATGAACGAGGTGAAATTTATTTGGCGTAAATAAATAGACTTAATAGATCGAAAACCAATATACAGGAACGAATATTTTAAATTTCAATATAATCTATCTTATTGTGATTATTGTTTCAACTTTTTTATTCGACTTATACTTTTAAATAAATCCATTAGCTTAATGAATTGAAAAGTTATCTGATTTAATCACTTCAAGAAAAATTAAATGCGATAAAAAAATTAAGTGGATTAAACTAAACTGTGTACGCGCGACACGTTTACGAATGCCAGGCAAGAGACTCAGAAGCATGTAAAGAACATTGAACATATTGCACGAGCATGAATTTATAATTCTAACAAAGGGACGGTTTAGTGAAGCAACTAGCCGTTTCGTTGAAATAAAAAATATTTGACATCGCGGCGTTTGCAGCAGCGGGCATTTACTTTGAAATACGTGGCCCGCTTGTACTACATTCTTTTCTTTGTCCTGCGTAACATCGTAGCCGTGCAGGCGCGGTATTGTACGTCCGAACTTTGTGGGGGAGAAAAAAAAAAGAAAAAATTATGATCAACTGTATGCAAACTCGGTCGAAAAGTGTGTCGTCCGCGTCCGATTAAACTGCGAATCGTGAAGAATTAACTGTTCGCACTCTCCGCGCAAATAGATTATGCTTTGGAAAATACGGAGAGCCCGGAGAAAGTTTAAACCGGTTGCAACTTTTTCATTTGCAACTTTTGTGCGCGACATCGGTCGCCGTCTGTTCGTTCAGCCAACAATTGTTGCGCGAACTTTCGTAAGATAGTTTATCGCGTAGCTACGCAATCGTGTGGTATCTAGACGCGGCGTACGCGATAATAACAATGTCTCATTCAAGAATTAAACACTGTTTTAACTTAATACAGAGTTTCATCATTAAGGAATAAATTGAGATATTAACGTGGAACTAGTTTCTAACAATCGTTAATAATTGTAACTAATTTGTGATTACATTGTAATTAAGTGTCAAAAGTGTATGAAAACTAGAGTGACGTGATATGAAAACTGTTTCGACGAAAAATTTGATTTCTGATTCTATGAATGTAGGTATCTACATTTTACTGACAAATTGCAGCGAAAATCACTCGAAGGAAATGCTGCACGGCAGTTTCGCGTATTTTTCGCGGCTACTTAAAAGTTCCGTGACGAGATGCACTTTCTCACGAGTCTAACCACTGGCTTAATCCTTGTGCGGGGGCAAGGAGCGCACCTTCGAGGAAAAAAGCCGTTTTAGAACCGGAAGTTCGCTTCTCGTACGTCTCTGATAAAGCAGTCGTTATATCTTTCTTTTTATTTGACTGTATACGTTTCTGTAGACATGCTTTAAAGACTATTAAAAGTAAGCGCTGTAATTAGCTGTTATGTTTATTACTTCGTGTAAAGTCAGAAAGTAAACTTATACCAGACCGATTTCTTATTTGAAATTTAAGGAAGAGGGAAAGAGACTATTGAATAATTTATCTATAATGTTATTTAAAAATCTATAATGTTATTTAAAACTTTTCTTCAATTTCTTAATAAGTCTGCATTGACTTATACACAAAGAGAATTTTCTTTTAAAATTTATCCTGAAAATTATGGTAGTTGTGATATTATACAATATAATATTTTAAAGATTTTTACCATGTACTTCGGTAAAATTCATCAAACTTATTTTATATTTTATTGTAGTTTCATTAATGAATGAAAGGGTTACATAAAATTCTTTCTTAATTTAAGAAAATGTGATAGTCGTAGGACAACATTATATTTCGAAGAATTTTATGTAAATCTTTCATTCATTAATGAAACTACAATAAAATATAAAATAAGTTTGATTAATTTTACCGTTTGATTAAATTTAATTTAGAAATACTCGAATCAAAACGAAAATGTCATTCATCCTCAATGACGATAGGATGGCACGAATCTGGTGAGTAACGTGTTCTTAAATTATTCAGAGTAAATAAAATTTGAATAGAGGAACACGTGACAATATTGACGAACAGATACAATAATTTATCATGCATAATCCTACATATAGAATATAATTGAGCTCAGAAATAATATTAAAAAATATATTTTTTGAAGATTTATATAAATAAATCTAAATGATAATGAGAATTTAATAACTAATTATAGTCACAAAATCCGATTAATTATTTTCATGATCATTATTGTGTAATCATAATATAATAGATTTTAGTGAGAATGGATCGACCGACTTGCTCCGTGGTTTTTCCTAATATTCATCGTCCGAATGAAACGATTCGTGAAAACCAATCCTCTTTATGAAACAGGGGATATCTCGAAACCGCGCGAAATATGCCGGTAAGAACATCCCGCACTCGGTATTTCTATCTTTCTATTACTTTCTCGGTCGCCTTTTCGTGTTGTTTCTTTCGGCGGTATTCCCTTATTGCCTTCCCCCGTGTCTGCCTCTTTCTCGTAACTTTCCTTAAACTCATCACGTCCGCGCCCTCCGCTTCCTTTGTTTCTTTTCCGTCGAGGTGGTCCATCCGCGTCCCGACGTTACCGCTTCACCTTTTCCCGGCTGTTGCAGCGTTTCTTCCACTCATCTCAGCAAATAGCTTCGCCCTTACCAACTTCCTTTCTCTTCCTCTTCTTTCCCGTTCGCATGTCTTTTCTTCCTAATTCCTCAGGACCTCGCTTCCTCCTCTCCAAGATGTTTTTCCCGTCCTAGCGGTCGCTGCTACCTATTCTCTTTAGTTCACACGTTACCGCGGAACGTCTATGCAGTTCGCATCGTCGAACGCAACCCGCGGGACGAACGGACGAACGGACGAACGCTTCCGACCACATTTCCCATTTTCCACACGGCTGCCGGGAGATCGGAAGAGGATCGCTACCAATCACTCACTGTCCACTACAACTCAAGCTGCCAGATCGCACACGAGTGTCGGTTGCCCGCCGGTCGATTCGACGTTTCTTCAGCGGTCGATGCTAATTCGTTCGTTGTTTCTGCTATTTGTTTGCGGCAATCGACGTCTGCGGAACAGATATCGGACTGGTCCATATCGCACGGAGTATGATACCAATTTCGGGCGATTCTTGGACAAACGACGCGACGCGACGCGACGTGAAGATATTGAACAATCAATACCGAAAATTGACGATTTCTGTAATGGAAAAGACTACTTTTTTTACATTGTATGTAGGTTTGCACATTTATCACTAAATTTAGATAGTAAATATCCTTTGTTTACAGTTTGAATTATTTTTTAACGAAATTTCATTTTCAAATTTCACTCTCATTTTTGCTCAAATTTCAATTTTTTAAAATGAAGTTTTTAATATCTCAGTTAAAAACCTATTAAATAATGTAATAAAAGTATTGAAAAATAATTCTAATTTTTTTTTTGAAAGCCTGGAATAGTAAAAAAAAAGCTTGGACTGGACAAAAGGACTCAAATTACAGACGGAGGGAGGAAAAATATGATTGCAGACTCAGATTGCAAATGGAATAGATATAGTGAGTGCAAAAAGAATTAGTATAGGAGAAACTTTTATTGAAAAAGTTTATTTATAGAAAATAAATGTTAATTAGCTTTTATACAATGAATATGTTCTATCCTAATACAAACAAAAGAGCTGTGTGTTCGTGATCTTAAAAACTAAATTTCTCCAAAATTTCTGTATGAAATTTTTCGATATTCATCTAGATAATTTTTTATTTTTGCCTATTTTTAAGAAATATATGTATTACTACATATCTTTCAAGAAATATATTACTACATATCTTTTAGATAAAATAATTTTGAAAAATATACAGTCCACTTTGTTCTTTGTTAATAAATTGCTAATTATCGCTTATTTTATAAAAATAAGATTATTTTTAAAAAGATATCTCCCTTGCATGTACGAATACTTTTTGTATTCACTGTGTGTAAATAATAAATAATAAATCAAATAAATAAATAATAAATAATAAATCAAATAATTTATTGAAATAGAAAATTTGAACGTCAATAATCAAAATGCTTGTCCATTTCTGCAAAGATCCGTTGATTCTATTCCAAAATTCTGGTCCAAATTTCACGAAAAAAACTGTGTATCACAAAAGCATCATGTCACTCGCGAAACATACGTTCCATATAAATATAGCAACAGCGAGATTTTTCATTGATTTTGGAAAAAATGCTCAGAATACATTCCGTTAAAATATCTCGCGCGGCGCGACGTAACTACGCGGTCGTAAAATACCGCGATATAGCAACGAACGTGGACCAGGGGGTTTCATGTGACCACTTCGGCATTCCCGTGCATAGTAAACGTAAGAGGGGGAAGGGGTGGGTTCGGTACCCATCATTCACTGTCCACAACAATCCGAGCAGGACGCGCACATCAGTTATCACTAGCCGCTTCTTCGGCAACGGACGCAAATTTAAGCTGTACTACAATAGATACCGTAAACTAACAGATGGCTTAAGATTTCGAAACGTTACACTGCGCGCTTACAGCAGATTTTAATCGAACTATGCTTTTCTGCTGGTGAAAATATGCAATGTACACACAATATATTATATATTACATTATTTTATAATCACGCTCTGTGAATTCTCTTTACGTAAACATGTATATGATTACATTTTTTCAAAATAATTTTAATTAACATTAATTTTGCATGGATGAAAGTTTATGCGAAAAAGCTTCGTCATAAAATTACACATGAAAACAGATGTAATGCATCTCTCTAAAGTAAATAACAGAAGAGATAATTAAATAATCAATTTTGTGCACTGCGTGACTTCGATTCGCTGTATCGCTTTTCCAACTAAATTGCTTAAGTAATCAATGGCATGCGCAAACAACGGAAAACTAGAAACTTGATCGAGTCAGTGAATCGCCCGATATATCGAACGTTCAACATTTGTTCATGTCAACAGAAAGCGGAAACTTGTTTCGTCGAAGCGGTATCCAGTTCGCCACGTTACGATATCGTTGTAGTATCCTTTTTCTCTTTCCGTATCTCTCCTTCCGAGGTCGGTTGAGAGACACAAGGGCTAAGGACATCACACTTTTTCTAACTTGACTGTTCTGGTTATTACTGAACCGTTTCTCTTCAGCAAAACAAAGAGAGAAAGAAAGAGAGAGAGAGAGAGAGGGGGGGAGGGAGGAGCAGTTTGTGCTTATGTGCCGTGGAAGTGGCATGAGGTCACATTGTCATCAAACGAAGGCACATTCAATTATCTCGAGACCGGCGGCAACGGTACAATCTCAAAAGTATAAAGATTAAACGCTACAACAACACAGCAACGACGATAGCGGTGGTGACAGTGGCGATGGGTGACGCACAGTGGCAATAGCAATCCTTTCGGGTTTCGGTTGGCTTTTATTGTGAGAGATAACAATGGAGAGGCCATGCAGATGCCCGCCGTTCATAAAGCCTCCCACTCTGGTTTTTTAACCTGGCGTCGCTCCCCGTCGAGGTGTTCGAATTTTTCCTCTTTACGCCCGAGGGTGGCGTCCACTTCTCCCCTCGCGCACCGCACCCTTTTCTCTCTATTCTCCCTTTTATTGGCACACTGGAATGTTTGCATTGCCAGACTGGCAGAGTGGCCGACCGGTACGGTCCGTATGTCGGTTTCATGAATTTCATTTGTAGCGACAAGACGACGCGTATATATTCACGCTGGGCACGCTGGCAATTCGGCTGAATTTTTATAAACGCAAAGAGAGATATTTTCTTTCCACTCTTTTATGGCCAAAATCATGCCTTGTGGCAGGCTAATCGAAACGTCGAGATTGAGGAAGAGAGAGAAAGAGAGAGAGAGAGGGGGGGAGGAGGGTGAAGAGAAATAAATTGGATACAATTTTCACGGTGCGTTTAGTAATTGAGTGCACTTGATGAGCAGTAACTGAGAAAAAAGATATAATAATGATAACGAAAAAAGAGAATTATTCACAAGTGGCCGGTTATCATTAAATTGTTAAAATAACAAAATACAATATTTTTTTGTTAGATGAACAAAATTTTTTCATTTACAGTATTTAAGTCATTTAACAAATTTATTTAATTATTTACATTTTGTAAATAACAATGTAAAATTTAGTTGCCATTATAAAATAAGTATTCTATTAGTAATTTCAATAAAATAATTCAAAACTAACCATTGCATTAATATTAAATTAAATGCCACTTTTAAATTTTCGCGATTCGATTAACATTCTCTTGTGCGGTTAAACTGAGTGTTATGTTATGTACGCTATGTTCGCTACATTGAATAACCATTGAAAGCTATGCTTTGAACGAACACTTTTCTCGTCAGATTTCTGCCCAAGATATTCTTTTGCCTTAAAAGTAGGGATGATTCTGATCATAAAATATTATTATTAACGTTATGTACATAGAAAAGAAACTGAATACATAAAATATACGTAAGATAATCAAAATATAATTGAGTTGAAGAAATTTCATCATTTAATAAAACAATTGCATGAAATTAAAATTTAAAGAACATTTTCGAATAAATGAGTTTCAATAAGAGTTTGCACAAATGGCATTGTGCTAACAACCACACGGCAAATAACAATAAAAAAATAGTTATTTTCAGTTCTACTACGATTGCCCGTTCACGGCGACGTTTCCAAAAAATAGTCGAGAACCAAGCACTTTGCGGCACGTTGCGACGTCGCTAACATAGCGAACATAGCGAACATAGCGTACATATTGTATGCAATTCGGTATGGTCAGTCACGCTATAAATAAAGAATAAAGTTATTTTTTTGAAAATGTAGGATATATACGTACGTAGTGTATGTAGCACTCGATATGATTGCAGCATTAGAGCAGGTCTGTCCAAGATTCGTAAACTAAACTTCTTTCCATCATCATTGTATAAGACAGAAAGAAAACAAAAACGAATAAATGCTAGAGTTCTGCTCAATGATTGGCTCTAGTTTTGCATCTAATTTTAGCATCTATTTTTATTCCGTCTAGTTTTCTCCCTATTTTATTTTACGAGAAAATAGGTGAAACTGGTGGAAAACGTTTTGCTCGCAAGCTAAATACTGGACAGACCTGTCTCGGAATATATATATTTAAAATTAATTGAGGATTAAGAAATTTATTTAAGCACTTAAGCACTTAATTTATAAAGATCCTTCTTCTTCTAATCGTTATATAATCGCTATAATAATTCCATTGCTATTTTATACATAAAATTTGATGATACAAATATTCAATCACAACATAAAATGATCAAATACTTCAAAATAATAAAACTGATAACCGAGCCTGATAGGGTAGAGCGGAGCTATTTCGTTATTTTTAATCTTAAAGTAATGTAAAATTTATGGCAACAAACAATATCTTTTTTGTAATAACGTACTTATAACTAACTTATACAATTATGATTGCTTCTTGAGAGCATAAGTATGACCTTTAAGTATTCAATATACGCTATTGAAACATAAACGCTTGTCAGAAACATATTGAAAAATGGATGAAATTGCCCCATTCTATCCTATCTATATTTGACTCGTCATTTGATTATTTTCATGTAACAAAAAATTTAGCATTTTTTATACTCATTGTTTATGGTTGATAATTCTAATTAATAGTATTAAAATTAATTGATTAAATATTCGTTATATATAAGGCAATGAAGAAATTGAACAAAGGTTATTAAAAATTTAAACAAGTCCAAATTAAATAATTATATAATTTTATTCATATTAAAATGTAAATTTTTAATTTTAATTAAATTTAATCGTATTTGACAATAAATTGGAATGAAATATTGATTTCGTATAAATATCGTTTTTTTATTTTTGCAATCAAATTGTCTTTAACGAAAACTTCGTTCATTAATTTTGAATTGAATACAATATTTAGCGGCTTAAATTGACATCAATAATGTAGATGGATTGAATTAGGATATTTACGTTAAAATTGCTCTGATAGGTTATTAAATTTTTTATCTTTAAACTACTAAAAATCTTCATTTATAAAATTGACTAAATTTACTGAAATCTTTAAACTTGAAATTTATAGACAGCGTGAAAACTTTAAAGTCTGAGAAGTTCATATGTATATTTTTAAAAGTATTAAACTTTTAATGTTTAAAAGTCTTTATATATTTATAGAAATTTAAAAATTGAAGAGTGTTTAGATTACCAAATCAGCTGATCTTTAAACCTGCGATTGTTTTTGCACATATAAAAACATGTTATATCTTTAAGTTATGTTTTTGTTTCTCTCTTTTGCACATATCTTAGATTTTTTTTTTATTCTTTAATCCCTTTAAATCACGAAATCATTGATAAGTTGCGGATCATTGATTTCGCGCGGAGATATATTAATAACAAAATGGACCAATGCTGATGTGTTAGGCATTAGGCGAAGCAACCGAGAATGAATAGCGCATAGAAAGAACAATATTGGTCAAAGGGATCAAAGTTTACTGGGCTCTAGAGACATAGCACGCAATTACATGAACATACAAACACGTCTGCGTCCTTTTTATTCAACCTATTTTCATTTTGTTTTTCCCTGACGTGTACTCATCCCATATGCTCTCACAATAGATATATATGTATAACCCACCTATTCCATTATATATCAGTATAAACTCATTAAGCACAACCAGATTTATTTTCTGTGACTTGCACGTTCGGATTTGTTAGGTCAACGGTGTGTCTAGCAATTCTAAACGATTATTTTTAACAATCACTTTCTCAATCTTTGTACGTTAATTTCTGTGATAATATGTGTGTTGAACTTGATTCATAAATAAATTATTATTTTAACATGCAAATAAACTATTTCAAAATTAATGACGAGAAAATTATCATTTCATTATTTAAGACAAGTTTATTAAAATTTATGTATTTTTTTCTATCTTTTATATTTGCGATGTATTTCTAAACATTTTTAATATGCAAAATTGGCAGCGGTCGAGAGTAAAAATAACCGCAAAGAATATTTTCACCCTCGACTGCTGCCAATAAAAGATTAATAAAAAGGAAAGTATTATATGCTCACTAAGCTCGAAATGGTTATTATCGATAATAATTTCAATAACTATTTAATCTGATGTGAATTTTCTGCCACAATTTTCTCATTTATTGAACTTAATTTAACATATATAATTATTATTAATTGTTTTATTAAATAAAGTAGAAAAATGATATTTCTTCTAGACAGTCTCTCATTGGTTATTGAGTGAATATAGGAATCAAAATGATTAATCAATTAGATTCATTAAGCATTGATATAGAAAAATTTAACTTGCAAATTATAATTTAAGAAAAAAATATATAAACTGTTTTTCTTTACATAGATTGGATTTTAGTTTATCTCAAATGAATAACTTGAGAATAACAAATGAAATTAGCGCAAACGGCAAAATCCCGTTTTTCCATTTCTTCATTCATGTATGTAACACGCATTTTTTAATCTAGCCTCGATTTTATAAGCAATCTTTCATGCTAGTAAAATTGAGGAACGCTTTCATGTTCAAACAGTTCGTTCTTTTTTTACATCATGTTGGTTGACGTACAATGGTAGTGAAATTCACATATTGCAAGAGAATAATAGTACAGACGATTTCAGTGATATTCAATGACTAATGTAAACGAATATATCTTAAAATAATAAACTTTGTAAACGTGGGTGTATATGCCCAACCGATATTGACCGATAAATTTTCGTCCAATAACAGCTGTTATGTTTTGATAGCTTCGAATATTTTTCCCTATTTTTCTAAAACAAACAACGTTCCGACAAAAACCGATAAAAAATAGTCAGCCAGCGCTTTAAGCTTGCGAAAAATCTTTCCGATCAACAACATAGAACGATATAATTTCGCAAAATATATTTATTATATATGCACGACGTTTGCTCTTGCAAACGGCGCATTACCGTGCTTCGATGAAAAATTACAAAAATTCAATAAGTCCGATTAATTCTAGCGTCGACTATGAATGAAGGTAACTCAAACTCGATTAATCGTTCGCCAATCGCGAGAATTAACTAATTAAACTGAGCATCGAAAGTTATCGCGCGATATTGGATGAGACTCGAAAATCCGGATCTCATCGGCGTTACGTCGAACAGACTGCGCGTTAATTTTCACCTCGCGCCAGCTCGTTTTCTCACGGATTCTCCCTCTCCCTCTCTTTCTCTTTTGGATGAAATTTTCATGGTTTTCGCAGAAGCTCAGAGACGAATAAAGCGCGTTGTCGGTCGAAGGAAATGGCAGTAACAAGATCGTTTGATATATAATGGCAGTTTTCGCGACACAAACGTCTTTCGAAAATCAAAAGTGAGTGATGCGCTCATAGAAATTCTATCAAGGAAAGGAAGAAAAGAGAAGAGACACACATATAAGATAAAGAGAAAAAGAGAAAGATAGAAAGAGAAGGAAAGAGGAAGAAAGATAGAAGAAGCGTTCCTAACATAAACCTACTCCGACTTTCTCCTCCTCTCGTTATCTTTTTCTATCCTTCTATCGTTTTATCTCTGCTCTACTTTTAACTCGTTTCGGTCTCTCTTTTTCGTTTCGCGTTCTCCTTCCGGAGTAAAATTACTCTTTCTCTTCTTTTCATGATGTCGTCGTACCGCCATGCGGCCCCGTATTACTCGAGCTATGTAAATGAATTTCGTTTAATTATCTGGGAGAGGTTGCGCACCGAGAACGGCGGAAACGAGGGTTAGCTCCCAAGAGAGGGTGACGTTGCTTTCGCTATACAGTTAAAGACTGCCCCTGAATTCACTGCGACGGCACTTTGCCAGCTTTAGAGAATTTCTCAAGTCTTATCTCTCTCTCTCTCTCTCTCTCTCTCTCTCTCTCTCTCTCTCTCTCTCTCTCTCTCTCTCCCCCTCTTTCTTTTTCTCATTTTCTTCACCTCCTTTGTTCACTTCTCCTCTTTCCTTCCTTCATTTCTCTTTCTGCTCCTGCTACCCTCGTGCATAAATGCTACCCTTCTCTCTTGCCCCCTTTCTATTTATTTCTCGTTGTCTCGCAGCACCGTGGCACGGCTATTACACTGGTTTTGTCTTCTAATCGCGCTACGGCCGACTCCTTACGAAGACGTCAGTTAATTCGTTGTCTTAGAGAAGTATAATAATGAATCATGCTAGCTGATTCACAGCGTATCAAATTTGCAACGCGAATAGCGAGCTGTAATAGGTAAAATCGTTAATACAGAAGGACGAAGTTTCGAAAATAAAATTTTAATGAAAGATTTATAAAGAATACAAAGGAAGAACTTCTCTATATTATTCACGTAATTCTAAATTTATCTCCCAACTATACAGATTAATCCGAATCTAAAAACGGCGAGGATCGATCTTTGAACATGTTTGAATTTATGCCGCTTCAGTTGCGTAAAATAAGTTTCCTAATCCACACTGATTTTTTTGTTTCGCTTTTATATCGATTGGAATTGCATTGCATGCTTAACATTGTTGGCGATTCGACGATATTGTTTTTACTGTTTGGTATGCATCGGTGAATAACCCTTTGGGGATAGAAATTTAATGGATAACATCGCGTACCTGACTCGCATATTTTTCTTGCAGCTCTTGCCAAACATTCGATATCAGATATCTCGCCCACGATTTTCCCAACTTTCTATATCGAGAATATTTCGAAAATCGTACACTATCATACAATATTATCTGTATGGAATAAGAAAATCTCCTATATATACGATCATGAGTAAGAGTAGTTTTTTTATAGTTACATATAATCTTTAATTATATATAATCATCGTATTTTTTATATAATTTTCATATTTCACTTACAAGTATATCTCTTATTAGAAACAGTTCCTAATTTTATTTAGTGCTCCGAAAAAAAGACAATTTAAATTTAAATAAATTAAAAGGCAATGACAACAGTGTCAGGAATAATAAAACTAGGAAATACACCAATTTTCAATCGGCTTACGCGGGTGCCACGCGATCCGCAACGTGGAATAAGAATATACGGTGAATTAAAGTTCGTCTGGAACTATGCGGGTATTGGATCCCAACTACCACGAAAGTCCCGTTTTTTCACGTCCTTGTCTTCCTCATGGCAACTCGAATTCCAGCCAGAGTCTTTCTCGTCTGATCGGTCCCAACGGCGGTGGTCGGAGCTCTTCGTCGCCCAGGCGACGTTAGTTAAGATTAAGTTAAAGTTGGATGAACTTCGGTCCGGGCCGAGAAACTATGCATAAGCGGTTATATTATCGCCAGATTTTGCGCGCCGCGCAGCAATATAATGCGAATTTAAGGTGAATCTTATCACGTCGTCCTATAACCATATAAGTTTAATATTAATAAGACGTTCTGCCATAGTAGTAGGTACTTGGACGTAATTCTTCGTTCGCGTTTGTTCGTGATGAACAATTTTTCACAAAAAAGACATTTATCATATAATTAAAATTGTCATACGATCAATAATTAAACAATAATTAAAAATATTTTCGAATAATAAAAAACGCGTAGCTATATGAAATATTTTGAGTATTGCACATTTATTTATTTATTAAGATTATTCTACGTAAGTTGCAAACGTGAAATATAATTCGCAAACTTGTCGCGATAGCAAATAAAAAGCGGTTAATAATATCACTAATCAATACTTCTGAGCAATAACACTTCCGATTTGCTGTCATAATAAGCGTTGCAAATTACGTTTTACGTTTATGATTTATGTAGAATAATCTCTAAATCATGCAAACAACTTAAAAAAGAAAGAATACAAATGATAATCTATAACATAAAATAATATCTAGTAAATGAATAATTTATAAAAAAAACAGCTGAAACTAAATTTTAAAGACTGATAAATTTTTATCTTGTATATTGGAACTCTTATAATATAGTACATATGAAAAAATACACGGAGAGAATTTTTTCTTAGAGTTTACCCTGAAAATGTGATATTTCGAAGAATTTTTGTAAATCTCTCATTCATTAATAAAACTATTATATAATGAAATATAAAATAAGTTTGATTAATTTTAATGAAGTGCATGGTAAAAATCTTTAAAATATTGTATTGCATCATAACTACCATTTTTTCAAGGTAAATTTTCAAAGAAAATTCTCTTCATGTAGGATGCTATATAAATTGCGTGATTATTCACGCATAATTTTTTTTCGAATATACTCGGCAATTGAAATAATGTTGTAAATTGTCTTCATTTTAACTCTGTCGTAAAGTCGAAGTATCGATTTTCTTCTCGTCAAATAAAAAACGAAAAGTAAACCATGCGCTCACGTAAACCCGCACGTGTCTTCAACACGGTAGAGATTTGTTCAGAGAAAGAGAAGAATCTTCAAGTCTCGTCCTGTCTTGCGTAGTAATTTTTTTAAATCGAACCTTCCAGCGTTGTCTCGTCTAGCATTCTCGGGCGGTATTCACAAAAAGTGACGGTGACGTCGAGGAAGGCGAAAAAGGCCGCATCGCTCGACAATAGCAGATACATCTCCCATCTCCCAACGGGATATATACGGCACCACTTTATCCTCCTTCACCCCGCTGTTCCATTCCACATCCTTTCACGATAGTGTGCTTCCAACTTCTCTTCCTCCTCCTCCTCCTCCTCCTCCACCTCCGATCTGATGCACGCATACACGCGCGCGTTATAAAATGCTCGTTATAGTTCGCCACGTAGGCGTGAGGGGTGAGGAATTTAATTTAGAACTTGATTTATATTTTAGCGGGCCATAAAATGGGGAAATAATTTGTCTCCTGAACGCGTATGAGATGGGCTTCCTTCTCTGCACTTCTATGCAGGGGTTTCGTACGTATCAACCGTCTCCTCTTCCTTCCCTCGCTCATCTTCTTTACGTTCTACCCGTACGTTAAACCCACCACGGGTCGCCTTCTGCCGAAAGATCGCGAGTCGACGGGCACATACATTACAGCCAAGTGCCGAGCCGTCCTTCCCGGCAATGCACATGGGGGATTCTGCTCTTACAAGCACCAGCGTTAATCTTGAAAATCTTTTGTGCACGGATCTTCTCGTTGGTCTTCGAGGATCGAGAGAGGAGCGATTAAAAGGTAAAAGCTGAAAATCTTATGTAAATGCGCGACGAAAAAGACGAATCTAAAACTACAGGCAGATGTTTAAAACAATGATTTTTTTAAAATAAATTCCGCGTTTAGTTATACAATTAAAAATATTAATTATATATCAATAATAATATATAAAGAAATATATTAACACGGAATATATCTGGAACATACAATTTGCAAATATTTTTATTTTGAAGAAGTATATCTAAATACGTTGCAGAAAATTTTTAAAAGTTTTTAAATGTTTATCTCGTCACCTCGTTTAATATCTTTACCGCGATCGTAAACAGAAAGCCTGCAATCTTCGGCGTTAGGGATCGTGTCGAAAGAGGAGCAGTCATTACCATGACGTCGTAATCAAAGACGAAGACAGACTTTAATGCCAAAGTAAGGAAGAAGGACTGGGAGATATTTACGACTCGGAAAGAGATAGTGCGGTGAATATAAACGTATATAGGATGGGCTAGAGCAATCTCTTCTCATCCTCGATCTCGTCGAGACTGAGGGATTCATTAAGGTTGGATGGAGGTGTTAATATAGTGAACATTGCCACTGGGAGTCCCGCGCGCCACTTTGCCTCTCGTAAGACAGGGATACGAGTCACCGAGAGAACGACTGAGACGAAAAGGGGAGACGTACAGCGAATGGCAAGGGTGAGAATTTTGTCAGGAAGACGGAAGCGCGAAAGCGTAAACGTGGAACTGTCAACGGAGTGAGACAATCACGAGGCTCAAGCGTACTCGTGAAGCTAAATTACGCGGGTTTCGCCGCCAGGACGAAACTATTAGCTAGGATTTAGATTCGCGCGACTCGACGACGTCGCTATCTTGGCCGCGTATTTTGACGCCGTTGCCTATCGTCCCGGTAATTTCTGGGGATGGAGAGAATAACGGTGAGATGTTATAGACTTCAAAATGAATCCCGACTCCCTATATCACAGTTAAATATGCATTATAATCTATATCTAGAATATTTACACTGTCATTTTGTTCACATTAAAGGAAATATATGAGATCGTTAAAGGAACATGAGACAATTTTTTATAAACAGAAGTAAGAGGATGAATTGTTATCCCATGTCAAAAATCGCACTTTATTCGATTTTATCGGTTTTAAACATTTCCGTAGGCAATATGAAAATCTAATTGAATTAACTTTTTTTCACAAAAAAGTGAAAAAGTTATAACCGCTCTATTATAACCCACACAATTTATTTATTTGGCGCGGAATTTGAAATTTGCGTTTTTGAATCATTGGTATAAGTCTGAATTGAGTACTTTCGACGAAGTAATTGCCGGTGTATTTCACGAACGAAACACATACGCATACGCATACGCAAAATGCGAAATGGAGCAATCATTTTGAAAGCTTCAAACCTACGATTGTATAGGTATGTAACTAGGTCGAGAAGTAGAAAACATTCATATACGCTGCATCTATAAAATTTCTGCGTCATCGTGAAACACTCCTATCACCCAATTTATCTGTTCCTCGCGTGGAAATTAACAATCAAGCATTGAATGCGCTAGACGAAGAAGTGCTACAATTTGCTCTTATCTCCTGTAATCTCCCGTAAGTAATGTAATCTTTCGGAGTGCTATGAATATGCAGGTGAGGGCCCGCGTGGTTTCCTCTAGCATGCTATATAAGTTAATTTTCATCTCTACTTGATTTAACTGCACACTACAATAAAAATTTTATTCATGGTTGCTTTGCTAAGCGTTAGCTTAGCTCCTCGCCCGATTTGTTTGTCTATTTCCAGATGAAATCGATAAATGAAAATAGTTAATTTATGTTGAGACTTACATTGAGTTAGATTTTCTTTCGGTATCTTATTTATACTTTTAATTCAATTATTCTTTATCTAATTAATCTTATCAATTTAATATATTTTTAAGAAATTATTTATATTGATTGATTCTCATTTCTTCAGGAAAAACTCGTTCGATGCAACCACGAAAGACGAATCTCATAGCAATTCGTTTTTCGTAATGGAGCTACGTCGTTTCGAACTGCGTGCGGATTCTTTTTAGACCATATTAGTTACCAGCGCGATTCCACTTATGAGATATTGAACGAGCCGGTCCGTTAATGGCGCGACGATCAAAGAATATTGAACGTCGATTCGTCGAGAGCGGCTCACCAGGAGTACTCTGGAAATTTCACGTTAGTTAAACGTAAATGAGCCGTTTCCCTCATTTCTCTGATCCAATCTTGCGCTATTATTCGATCCGTGAATGAAGTTGCTTGTGAAAGAAGAAGAAGGATATTCAACTGTTCACACGCTTGCAGAGTTTTTGATCGGGTTCGTTAACGTCAGATATATCGCTCAAACGATGTTTGAAATATTGAATTTTTTCAATTAATCCTACAATATTATTAGATAAAGGCTTGTATGAAAGTTTTATATAAGGGCGAAATAAATTTTGGATAAATATAAGAAAGTAAAAAAAATGTTTTATAATTACTTTATAATTATGTTTGTTATAATCAGTTTTTTCAATATCTTGATATTAGCAAGAAAAATAATTGAGCGTAATTACACGGGAAGAAGGAATTGACACGTAATATTATTTTGCTACTACACTATGCATCTCGTCAAAGAGCCACGCAAGATCAACATCGTTCTCGAAGTCACGTGAGCAATCTCGTAATCAGTGGAAGACCTCGTCTCACGTCCGACGTCAATGTTTGTGAACATCAGACAAAGTCTTAACTGCGAGCAATTTCATCGAAATAGTTGGACGATCCTAATTCTGTCAGATCAATTTAGCAGCGGATCTCTAACTTGTACGAGGAGCAAGACATGATAACTCGATTACCGATGTCCCTCATTTTATCCGTTGCCTAAAAACTCGATACGTGATTCTGAATCGCATTGACGACGTTACACTATAACGATACACTTGACTTATATTTATTTAAATAAAACGCTTTCATATATATATATAGAAGCGAAGTAAGTTCAGACATGTGAGATGAAGGGATTCTTCGCGTTGCAATTTTAAAGCGACGCTCGGACTTTCCCGACTTTATTCTAGAACCACGAGGTCACGAGGTAACGGCAAAATCCTGAAGAAAAACAACCCTCTCTCTCCAGCCTGAAACCGCACTCAAAAATCTCCCAAATCCTTAAGTCCTCCTAAGGAAACATCCGTGGCTTAGCGGGGATCTAACGCCAACCTCGTTTACGCGACAAATTCTACGTTGGGGAAATGAGAAAAGAGAAAGACATGTTACTCAATCAAAATACTCTAAGAAAATGTAGATCTTCCTTTATAAATCGCGGAAATACTGTTTAGAATTAAAAACATTAATAATGTTTATAACGATTATATCAATAAAGTAATAAAAAATTATGAATTTTGTGCATTATTAAATACTGACAATATCCATATTAACAATATTTATATGACAAGATAATATATGACAAGATAATTGTTTCAAAAAATTTTATTTAAAAATTTCAGTTTAATACGTATTTTAATTCATTTTTTTTTAGGACCAAGAAAATCAGATTATGAAAATGATATTGAATTAAAAATTTATCTTTCGCAGAATGCGCACATAATAAATATATGTAAATAAAAACAATTTAATTTTCAACATTTTTATTCTTATTTTATTCTATTAATAGTTAGAGTGAAATATATAAAGAAGAAGAATAACATATATAACTTAAACTGCTATAATGTTAGTAAAATTAATTATATATATATATATATATATATATGCATACACGCATAAACTACTCTTGTTGATTATTATCGAAGATATCTTAACTAGTTTAATACTTGAAATTGCGTAAGAACTGTCAGATTTAACAGATAGTAAATGAACTGTACGCGATGCGCGATGGACGAGCGATGGATGAAGGAAGGAAGGAAAGTCGCCGAAAACGGATTACGTGTGACAAACACAGGGATAAGTCTTTAGACACGGAGCTAGGTATAAGAGCGTCGTGTGTCACCGACATGCAACAAGTTGCCTCCAGTGGAGTCACCCCCGTGTCTCACCGCCCGCGAATAGCGAGCCACCCCGCATTAAATCATTTTTAAACGTCCTCACGATCGCCGTCGGACTTTTATTCGGGCCGTCGGGCCGATACAAACCGAAGTCTGACGCGCGATAAATTTCTTTCTTGTCGGATTTCTTTCCCAAGAAATAAAATTCAACTATCAATTCCGGCTGCGTATATATTGTTTTCCGTTCTTAAAATATTAATGTGAAACCTGTTAAGTTCAATAACGCTAAAGTATTTAAAAAAAAAATTACGTGTTAAAATGTACATTTCTGTCAGTAATATCGAAGTCAGTTATCTACGTATTACACACACATACGTTGTATATTATGAATATATAATAGTTAAAACAAAGAATTTTTTAAATAACAAATAAAGTCATTCTTGAGAATGTAAAAGAAAGAATAAAAGCGGTAATCTGCATGTTCTCCTTTAAAATTTAACATTTGATGACAATTTAAATTAATTTATACCTGTCAGAAATTTATCTGAGACTGAAAATTTATCAAAAAATGACAAAAATTATAAATAACTATAACACAGTTAGTCCAAGGAAAAGTATAAAAACATCAGAATTCTCTCTCTACTTCATCTGTGCTAAGAGGAAACTTGTAATACTAAATTCAGATACACTTGGAGGAAAGAGCTCTTTGGAAGTTTATCGCATATCTGTAACATAGTCAGAAGTATGCAGAGAATTCCAGCGGGTCAGGTCGGCCCGGTCGTTAGAGGGCTGGCCTTCCCAGTTCACCCTGAGCATGTATCAAACTGAACGGTTCCGCATTTAATAACGGTCGGAGCTCGCTGTCAGGTCGGAGCCGCTGTTTAAAGCAACCGTTCGATTGATTGATTGATTGATCGATTACTTGGAGCGGCAACCGTGTTACACACGAATACGCAAACACTCTTGCCTATATGTTCTACGCGTCGTTTAACTCCACGTTATGCGCGTAAATTGTAGTACTATACTGACTTAGAACAAATGTAGCAAGTCTCACTTAACATATTCGAAACTAAAATTTCCATTGTATAAAAATTGTTTTTTTAAATATATTTTTGCAGAAGGATATTTAAATCTTCTTTTCTCATTGCTCTCAGTCGGAGACTGTTTTTTTGTTGTAAACTAATAAATACAAACGCTTGTGTGACATTTTATTTTTGTATATAGAAAATTAAATTGTGAATATAAAATTGCAATCTTATTTATTAAGGAAGAAAGAGAAAGAGAGAAAATGAATGAAAAAACATAAGTTACATAAATGGCAATTATTTTTTTTATTCAGTGTAATTTAAAAACTATTACTACCTGAATAAAATATTATATTATTTTTTCAAAAGACAAGCAATTTTTATTTATGATAATAAATACCAGGAAAATATGAAATATTATGAGAGTTACGTTCCTTGTATCCGTAAAAATAAAGAGGTCGCATTCAGGAACTTTGTAAAATTGTAAATCTGCGGAATTGTACAGTTGGTAAACTCCACCGAAGTTAAAAGAACGTTCTAGAAAAAAGATGGACTGGCTGCTTGTTTTCTTTCTCGTTTTTTTTTTTAACAAAGTAAATTTCGCAAGATGTCCCACTCGTTTTCTCTCGCTTTTGCACGATATTACGCGAATAATTTGGAAATGGTATCACAAGCCGAGATCACGTCGTGCGCTTAATGCGGTGCATAATGGAAGCGGAAGGGGATGGAAAGGGAGACGATACTCGATGTAATCCGCGATGCACACACATGCATACAACGGGCGCGTTGCAATTGGGCTACGAGGTTACACCGGCGACGCGTGCGGGCGTCCTTACGAGCGATAAATCAGCGACGTGCTCGTGAAATTGAGCACGCGTGCAATCCCCCGTGTAAACACGTTAGCAGTTCATAACGTCGCGAGATCCATGGAAGCGATCAAAGCTCGGCGCTTTCTCTCTCTCGTATGCGAAGGGCGCGCGGCGCGGAGTGTCGGATTACGTCTTCCTGATATTAACCCTGCATTGTAGGAACCCGCACGAAATGCACCCTACTATGTTGTCCCCGTGCAAGAGATGCGGTTGATTAATAAAATATGTAACGTGTCACGATGGAAAGCTCTCTTTTGGCGAATTTTTAAGTCTTCTTTTGTTGTGTGAGTATAATCGTATTTATCGAGCGAAGAATACAAGTCTATACTTTGTTCAACGAGAAAATGATCTCGATTTGCGGCAATGTAACGCTGTACAATGCTATGAAGACCTGCGCAAAACAGATGAGTTTTCGTTCAATTCGAAGTCATTCTCTCGTTGAACTGAGTATGAAAGATTATCTTGTTTCAATGGAAATTAATGAAAAATTCAAAATAGCTCTCTTCTAAATTATTTCTTACTGTTAATCACTGATATCGCTTATTTATTTGCTAAATATAAAATATCTAAAGAAACAGATTAGATAAAGCAATGGATATACTTTTTAGATATGTCACTTACAATTAGAATTGATATTTTGTTCGGGAATTACCTCAGAAAATTTTTATCAATATATATATATATATATATATATAATTATAATTATATATACAATAATTATATATACAATATACACACACACACATATATATATATATATATGTATATAGAGTGGTTCTTTGTGACTCATAATAAAAAATTTTTTCGAATTTTTTTTACGGTACTCCTCGAAACACGATTCTAATTCAAGAAAAAAATCTGTAAAACTGCAATCCAATCAAATAAAAGGAAAACGTGCCCCCAGGCCTCTACATTTTATGGTAAAGCAAAAAAATCGATTTTCGTGAATATCTTTTAAATTGAATATATCTAAAAAAAGTTTCAAACAAAAGTTGTAGATATGAATGAGAAGCATTTTATTCATTTTTTTCGTATAACAAATGGTTTCGAAAAAAAGGAAATAGAATAAAAATTATTAATGATCTTCTTAATTGACTTGAACATTTTTAAGAAAGGCTTAAAAAAAAATATATATATATTCTTAATTTTTAACTTTAATGAGTTATTTTGGAAAATTTTTTAAGTATATTTCTAAAAAAATTTTAGAAATTGTTGATAAGTTCGGAAGGTACGTTTTTCTTTTATCGGCTGCAATTTTATACAGATTGTTTTTCTTGAATTGGAACCGTTTTGAGAGATATCGCAAAACAAATTGAAAGTCGAAAATAAAAGCTACTTTAATGTATATTGATTATCGAAAATTACTCCAAACAAAACTAATAGTTTGTATTATTCAAATTTAATAACGTATTAATGCGGAAAATACAGTGAGGTGGAGAGAGAGAGAGAGAGAGAGAGAGAGAGAGAGAGAGAGAGAAATATATCGCGTTAAAAAAAAAATAGAATGACATTTTTATTGCGTACATCTGCATCCGCACTCGCACATAAACATAGCTATAATCTTTTTCACGAGATTTACAACATAGGGCCAGAATTTTTTTTTTAGGAATCTTTATACATAATAAAATCTGAAAAATCTTTTTTGAATTATGATAATTTTATATTACAAAAATAAAATTACGTATATAATAATTAATATAATAATGAAATTCAATAAGATAAAGAGAAAGGTCGACTAAAATCATTGAAAAAGTTAAAAGAAATAAAAAAAACCTTAATGTATTCATTCTTTAATTGTAAAAGTTTTAACTGTAATCATTTATCTCTCATACTATTTTTGTATATAAACCATTACCATTCTTCTCTTCTTTTTTTAAATATTTAAAGGTCAATGAGAAAACCCTTATACCGTATTACGACGCCCATGCAGTCATATACATACCGCACTCACGATTGCCTCGTAGATTTCTGATACGCACGCGTACGCATAAACGCGTCATTGCGCTGCCATGGACCGAGTCGACAGGGTGGTCAGAGAGAGAGAGAGAGAGAGAAAGAGAGAGAGGGGGGGGAGAAGGTGATGAGGAAGTGGACAGAGACGAGATTGGGTTGCGGGACGGGGTTGCTGTGGCGAGAGTGGCGGAGGCACATGGAGGGTTAATGCATCAACATCAAAGTGGCTTGCCGGTACAATTATTGCACTCAACGCACTGGTCGCTACCGCTCGGCGTGCGGTGATGCACACTCACATGGATCGCGCAGATAAAACGTCACACACGTCCACTACAGTGGTGCCATGAGAATACAGACCGTATGCACCTGGTTCAGCGAGAGACAGATATAGAGAAAAAGAGGAAAAGAGTGAGTGAGTGAGTGAGTGAGAGAGAGAGAGAGAGAGAGAGAGAGAGAGAGAGAGAGAGAGAGAGAGAGAGAGCCGTATATTACATTCTTCCACATTTAACTGGACGGACATTAATTTGAAAAAGTAGGCGCCTGTCGCGCCGTACCGCGCCACGCCGTGCGCCGCGGTTTAGAATCTCATATTCGCGGATGCGGGCATGCGGACTTTACGCGAACGTTCAGCCGCAACTTATGCGCTTTTGACGCACGCGATTTTCCTTTTTCCCTTGCCCATTTTTCCATCCGCTTCCCTCTACTCGCTGTGGCAGTATTGCGTCGCGTTGCGTTGCGTTTTTGTATCATTTCACTGCACTCGAATGCGTTACCGAGGGATTTAAGATTTCTGCGCGCATTGTTCCTCCGCGAGAATCCGCATTCGCGAGACTTAAGCCGAGCCAACGGTATTAACGGCAAAACCACAGCAAATTCTGGCTGGAACTGTATGTGAGAGCAAACTTGTGCGATTACACGAATATAAATATAAATATATACCTCGAAGGTATTTTTAAATATTTTATTATTTGAAATAATTAATTACATTTCAAGAGTACGCGCACGCGCGAATCTGCATTTAAGTTCTGCATTATTGCAGAAATTTAAGATTTCCACTTTATTCGCGCTTTTGAATTTACGCGTTGACGCGTTATGTGGTCAGAGAAATTATATTTAACATTTTACTCACAAATCCACATAAGCTAACGAATTATATACAGGGTGTTCCGGAAATAATAATACAATTGAAATAGAGATGAAAATTTTTTGTATAGACATATTCAACAAACTTTCAATCAATAAAATAAATACAAACATTATTGAAATTTATTGTATTATTTTAAAATTATTTACCAAATCCAGATTGATATAGAAAAATCGATGAGTTGTCAGATTGGATGACTCAAGCAGATTATAGCTGGTCAAATTCATGCATATTTAATGAATATTCAACCACGATTTTTTTCGAACAGAACGAAAAAATTTTATTCTACATTTTAAACTTACTTTCATATGAGGAATTATCTCTTTCTCGGTTGTATAACGTTTTCTAGAATACTCTGTTCCAGAATATGCAAACGTTGCAAGTATAAATAAAAGAGGAACAAAGAATATTCTATATATATCTAACATATCCCAACTAGCTTATTTAATAAAAGTAAAATATGTTAATTGTGGTTAGTTAATATTTGTCTTTATATGCAAAAAATGTGAACTACTTTTATTTTATAAGTAATAATTTAATAATTTTGTATAGCATCTATCCATCTGTATTTATTAATTTGATTATTGACTTGTACTTCCATAGATACTAGAATTTTTAAGAATTGTCAATATTGCTAAAAATTATTATAGTATAAAGGTGGTATAAATAAGGTGAAATAATATAAATTGTTAAATTAACTCATATCACTAAACCACAATAACATCTAAGAGAAAGCTGAGAAAATAAATAATGCATGGATTAATATGCATGTGTTGAGTTATAGATCTAAATGCGCATGAGTCTAATTATGTAATAATTAATCAATTTCGAAATTACTTTAAAATTCGCGCGCGCTCGTTCCAAAATATGAATTAAAGTAGTCGTACGATATTTGTTTTTTAATATACTCGTGATTAATTGTTGCATAATTAGACTCGCACATTTACGTCTGTAACATATACATAATTTCCCATTTATTATCTCAGCTATTTATATTACTTTATGCTATAATAATCAGCTATTCTTGATAATATTGACGACTTTCTAATACTACGAAAGTGCAAATCAATACTCGAATTATCAATAAATATATGTAGATGACTAGACTATACAAGATAAAATAATATTATAGACTATCAAAATAAAATTAGTATATAGATATATAAAAATAAGTATTATAACTAATACATTAGCATATTTCACTTTTAAATAAGTTAGTTGGAATATGTTATATGTGAAATATTCTTCGTTCAACTTTCATTTAGACTTGTAACATTCGCATATTAAAAGTCTCTGAAAATTATTTTTCTCTCTTGTATGTACAACTTTATATAATATTTAATCCTGGAAACAGAGGTCGCGCATACAAACTCAATTAAAGAAATATTTGAAAAAAGGAAGTAATAGAAAATAAGATAATACTATACAAAATATTACGAATCTCTTTCCTTGTCATGTATTTTATATACTAATTTATTTTTATATTTACAAATATACGATATACACGATATATCATTTTATAATGAAAAAAATGTGATATTATATATCGTACACATCACATTTTTTTCATCATTTTATGCGCATTGCGGAAAGAAATTTAAAATTTCATCTTCTAGAAATGTCAATATACTTAACTAATTATTATTTTATTTCATTATTACTTATTCTTAGTCTTTCGGGGTACTTTCTATTATTTATCTTAAACTTTAATTTGATTAATTAAATTATAATATTTTTAATTACTAATATTACTATTTTTAATTATTTAATTTCCAATTCTTGAAAATCTCAGTATTGGTGTTCAATAAAAAATATTATAACTAGATTCAAAGACAATTCTTCTTCTTTCAAATACATATTCTATTCTTATTTATCGAGGTTACTTAAATTATAAAAATTTCCTATCACTTTTTGATTTATTTTTACGATTTTATCCTATAAATTTCAAACAACTGATATTGTATAATTGTACTTTGACATATATTATAACACCAAAATGTCATAAGTCACAGGTTTTGCATCAAATACTGAATTCTATAATCCTTGAGCGTGTGTGAACGTATTCTTGAATACACATAAATTAGTGTGTAATTAAACACATTTCCAGGATTAAATATATCATTAATCTGTGTTAAACTCATCTATTTTAAAATAGTAGATCTATGAAATGTTACATAATATCTTTGATGTATTATGGAAGAGGTTTCCCACCTTTAAGTAAACTTTCAGCTCACTGTCTTACTCTCTTACTTTTTTATACTCTTTTGTTTATCCAATAGATAAATTATATAGTTTATCCGAAGATGGAACAATCGGCCTTATATGTGTAATGTTCTCATATAATGTCCTTTAATATATAATTAAATATATGTTTTATTAATTGTATACTTGATACAATTTTTTTCGTTAATCTATTCCTTCCAATTAAAATAAAAAGAATTTTGCACTCACCAATGCACAGCAGTGGAGCTAATATAACCAGATTGATCTGTAAAATACAAATTCAATGTACGAATTCAAATTATAGCAACGAAATAATTTAATTTTCTAAAAATATTTTATGCATGTATTAAATCTTTTATACGTTTTTTTCTTTAAATAAATATCTAAGTATTAAATCTTTTATACGATTTATCTTTAAATAAATATCTAAAGTAGTTCTTGCAGAAAAGAATATTTTTAAGTATAATGTTTAAAAAATTTAATCAATATGATAATCTAATTTCCATGATAATATTATTATATTAGGTGTTGGAATTAATTCGTAGCGTTTTACAACTGATGGGAAGTACTTTCATTAATGTATTTTTTAATGCTCATGTGAAATAAATAACATTCTTTCATTAAAAAACGCTACGAATTAATTCCAACACCTAATAAATACTTTATATTGGTAGTTACTTTATATTGATTGTACAGTCTTGACCAAAAATATTAGAATTAAAATATACACCTACATTTTTTTTATTTATCTGCATTTCGTTTACCTACATTATTTCCTATTAGTTATACATAAGTTTAGAAGGTTGTTGAAACAAAGAATAATTCATAGCAAATATCATAAATCACTATTTTTTAGCTAAATTTTTTGAATTAAATAATAAAGTGTTTAATACTTTTAACCAAGACTTGTATTGCAATGAGAGATGCAAAATAGTGTAGATACGAATATGCTACGGAAATAAATGTTTCACTTCGCAAATAACGAATAATAATCAAATGATAAATTACTCTTTGGTTGCTTTACCGTCGCATGATATGTCCTCGGGCTTCCTCCTCTCTCGTTTTTCCATTCTATCTTCATGGCACTCGCACACTCACTCGCGAAAACAACGGTTAATTACGATCGCGCGCGCTTTAATTATTAAAGTATGATAATCACTTTTCGCGATATTATAATACAATACAACTGTAAAGTCAAACTGTCGTGATTAATTAAGATGCGATTCGTCCGAAAATATATGATCGAAGTTCAGACGCATGAATCACCTGAAAAAGAAAATACGTATCTTTTAATAATCTTCCTTTTCTATTTTAAATGAATAAGTTGTTCGAAATATAAATATTATTTACTTTAAATATTATTTACTTAGTAACTATCACCGTAATGTCTATTGATTAGACATCGTTACGCTTACGAGTCGTAAATGTCGCGGAAATTAATTAGTTGATTCGAGCCGATAATTATTAGCCATAACAATTGCATCTTGAAGAATAATGCGATGATACACGAAGCGGTTCGCGCAGCTGCTTGTCTTCTCGAGCCTCGATATGCAAATGATAGCGCATTAATCTTGCAGAGACAACAGCGCGTGGATCCAATCCCTACTAGAAATTTATTCAAGGATTTTAACAGGTCTTAATCAGGTTGACCTTATTTCGTAGGTCCTGAAAAGATAAGTTCATCGAGACCTGATCAGTCATGTAACGCAGCACAGTAATTGGATCCTCATCAGGATAGTCTCATCAGGTACGGACTTTATCGAGTCCTGATGAGGAACTCGTCCATCTCGTGATGTGGTTGTGTATTAGAAACGAGGTCAACCATACTCAAACTTAACGAGAACCTTTTTATATAATATATATAGGTATACTTATATATATAAGTATTATCTTAGGTCAATCAAACCAGATCTTTATAACATACATCTTTACAAAAATCAACCATACTCAAACCTGACAAGGATTTTTTTATATATATATATAGGTGTACCTTATTCAGGATTATCTTAGGACAACCAAACCAGATCCTTATAACATACAACCTTACAAAGGTCAACCATACTTAAACCTGAGAACCTTATTTAGGATTACCTTACGTCAATCAAATTAGATCCTAATAACATATAAGGTTAACCTGACGAATTCTAGTCGAGATGACGTCATAATAACGAATACCACGAAACATTTAATACGAAATTATGAAATAAATACAGGAACTTAATCACACGAGAAATAGTCATTAACTAAATACTCATTACAGAATAAGTTTAGTATCTCACAGCACTTGTCGTTACTATGTTTGGAAGGTATAATATACACGAAGCAGTTTATGCATTTACCCGCAAGTTTATCGCGTTGTCATTAAGTATTTAAAATGTTCTGGAATGGATATAAAGGTCCGTATTCTGTAACACTTAACAATAATGTTGATATTGTTATATTGTCGTTGCGCGGCTTTTTTACTAGGTATATTCGTGCGTTGCACAATATACGACACCATAATTAAGAGTTACAGAATAGAGGTGAGAAGAGAGACTTAATCAATTGTGCAAGTTAAAATTCGTTAATCATTGGCATATAATAAGTTTATTGTCTCATGATATTTCGCATCGAGTCTGAAAATAATACACACGTAATGGCATATAGTTGCATGCTCGAGAGATTTGTCACGAAAAAGATAATATATGGTCTTTTGTACATACCTAGTGCGCGCAGATATACGTACCAAAATCGCATATTTTATTGTTAATACATTGATACGAAATATTTAATGCATTAGAAAAATATATATGTATAATATATTGTATATTCTATTTTTCGGATCAATTTTGATGAATGAACTATATTGTGCGATAAATTTAATATATTATATTGTGCAATAAATTTAATACATTTAATTTAATAATAAAATTAACTTTGTTTTTTTTAGACAATGGCTATTACATATGCTATATCTTTAAAAAAAAAAACAAAAGCGACGAGCAATACTGTGTGTCAGTACAGAATTTGTGTTGTTATTGCTGAATATAACGCTACAAAATAAAAACCGAATACCATTCCTTGTGTTAGTTAATTTTGAGATTGCATATTGAAATTCTAAATTAATTTATTTATTTATTTGAGGAATATAATTTATCTTTGTTTTATACAAAAACATTATTATGTAAATTAATCTATTATTTTTAAAAAATTTTTTCATTCCGCGGAGGATAAAATTGTATGATTTTAATAAATCAGAAAAATAAAATTAAATCGTTGCGAATATTGCTATAACTTTTTATTTGGCTTATTAAAAGTATACAACTGTTTCATTTCTATTAAATATACGATAAAATTTTAAAAATAGGATAATAAATTAATCTAAACTAAAAATGAACTGTAGCTTTTAAATTTAGAGATTTAATTTTATATTTAATAATTCTTTGTAATTATAACAAGATAATAATTAATAAATTATTTATATTTTTATAATAAAAATTAAATAATCTACATAATGTCTGTTTATATAAATTAATTTTGAGCTGCGAAAATAAGTAATAGATTAGTTACGCGAATAAATGCAATTCATTTCGAAGATATAATCTTCTATACTGTCCAATTTTATATACAGTTTAACTTGAAGATTATTTTCACATAAAGATTTTCTATTTCAATTAATAAATATTTTTTTAAATATACTTTTATGAGACATATATTACATCAAAAATATCATATTTCAAAATCATCAATGCGTAAAAATTCACCTACAAAATGTAATCCATTATAAATTAGTTTAATTTTTCCAGAATAATTATCTCAATTTTTATATTGATTTATTTGAACTTACACATCATTTGTTTACTATTAAACGAAAATATCGTTTTTTCCCTGTGAAGTACGATTCAATTAATCGCGAGATTTAAGCGCGCAAACGATCACCATGACGAACGTGGTAAATCATAAAAGTCCGCCGGTTATTCGTGAATTTTAACTCGTTTTCATCAGCTATGTACGTTACATCAATGCTTTACCATTCACCTTTCTCCCGTTTTTCCTTTCATTTTTTACACGATATTCCTCGCTGTCGATCGTCGGAACTCGTCGGGACGTCAAGAGGACGCTCGTCATTCTCGAAAAGTAATTTAGAAAATGTTAAAGCGTGAAAATTGCATGTTTTACCACCCCCTCACGTTCTTCCCCTTTTCGACTTTGTGTTTCACGGGGCGCATGTTTGCCGCTTCGCGCGGACGCGTGTAACGTTTGCACGCGTATCCCCGCGTCGGACACGCGTGCTAAAAGTGCCGGGCGTGACACGGCTGCGGGATGAGCATGGGACGCGAGCGTACAGAAGTATGGACCGTGCGGTGGGATATGCGGTATGGCCGTGCGAGGAGATAAAAGCGGATAACGTATATTCAGAGGGATCACCGCGACGGCGGATACCGGTGCCGATGAATAATACCGGATGTATTCCTCGATATAGCGTCGCCATTTTCGATGCAGCGGCGACTCGCCGTTGTGTGACGATTAGAATGGAAAAAGAGAGCCTAACGTGAAATACGTCTATAACTTTATAGAGTGTGAATAAATCTTTCTATAGAATCTTTTGCATTTTGAGTAAATTTGACTGTAGTACGATCTTTTCACTTTTAATTTCAGTGTAATAATTTTTTGCAATAAATTATTTACTTCTCTCTAAGACGTTTATCAACATCAAAATTATTACTTGTATGCCTATCAATTTAATCTAATTTGTGACATTACTACCTCAGTTTTAGTTTAGGATTTCATTTCGAGACCGAAAATTATTTCGGTACGTAGTACACAGAACTAATTATGTACATAAATTCACACATTGAAATATATATAATTTAACTACTAAAATCCAGCTGAAGCCAGAAGACTTTCTCGTTACTTAATTAGTTAATTAGTATACTCACATGCGATTTAATGTTATTTATTGATATTAACTCTTTGAGTTTCTAGTTTTATTTCTCAAAATACAATCTTAATTGATTCATTGATTCAATATCAATTTCTTCCAAATATTAAGCATCTTATTTCAAATTTTAAGCATAGCGTAATAAATTTTATGGTATAAGAATTATCATGTCTGTGATAATTTCGATATTGATAACTTCAAATTTGATAAAATGCACGATGATGTGAGACATTGTTATTTAATTTCTCAATTCGCAACTGGCAATTTTCGCAAGTCCTCGAAGAGCATTGAGGTTTCCGAGGGAAATGCTGGCTGCGTTCACGATCGGAAAAGCCTAGCCACGCGTGTTATACGCGAGTAGGTTTCCACCAGTGGTCACAGGAACGAGCTCCATCCCGCTCGTCTCGCTCGTTTAACCCAGGCAAGCGCTCGGTGTCCTCGCTAATAGGATTACCCGGATTCGCGAAGTTTCCTCCCGGAAACGGAATGACCGCGGTGGATGTAAACGCCGACGAAATTTGCGGCGGATTTCTGCTGCCGCGCCTGCTCATCGCTGAAGATATTTCAATTCATAAAGGCGACACTGTATATCAGATGTCCGTTTAACGAATATAACGATTAATTCTATTCGTCCACAGGATATCTCACAATTTTGTCAGCACCCTCAATCCTAATTTTGATGACAGATTCGTCGAGTGATTTTTAAAATCAATTTTTTTCGAATTCAAAGTTTGTAGTACAGATATTAAGATTGCCAAGGTACATCAATGCCAAGAAAGACGAGAATATTCATCAGGATATATACGTAATATCATAATCTAATTGTAAGTATGACTTTGTCAGGAGTTGTTCAGAGAATTTTGTTGGAATTGTTACAGTCGACCTTCCTACGAAAAGTGAAGGTGGAATGTAATTCCTACTTCGACCTTCGCGGATTTCGGCGGCGGGATGCGAAGGAGCTGATGCCTAAACTATCCGACACAGGTTCGTAACTGGTAACATTCGTCGGTACCCACTGTCTCTGTAATGTGACCACTTACGAACGTGCAGCCGGCAGCTATGCAGTTTAATACTTGCGAGTGTTTCTTGCAGCAGCAGCAGCATACCGCGCATACTGCGCTCCTTTCCCTTCCCAGTTTCTCTCTTTCTCTGTGGGGGTTATTCCATTTCGCTAGAATAAACCGACGAAGGGTGGAATTTTCTTGCGGTAACCGCGAATCGACTTACACGCTGTTAGAGTAAGAATATGGTTTAGCTGCGCATAAAAGAGAGAGAAACAATGTTTAATTCGCTTTCTTGCAAACGCGTCCTGATTCACTGGGATGCGTGGAATTATTGTGACTTTTGTGAGTCGGAAATTTCTGTGAAAGGGGAATGAATTTCAAGAGAATTTTCAGTAGAAGCACTTAAAAAATTTACTTCGTATCTTAAGAGTGCGTTACATAAATATATTCCTTATATTCGAGAGAAGAATATTGTACAGAATGTAAAAATTATTCAAATATTCAATGCGTGACCTTAATCTTCGTATTGGCTTAAATTTGTCGCTTCTACCGACATAAATTCTCAAAAAAGTAAAGAAAAGAGAAAAAGGCAACAGAGGAGCGGCGATTGCGGCAAGGAGTGGTTTCTTTATGTGCGACACGGTCTAATTATTGGCATGACCCGGTAGCACATTCGATCGAACGTGGAAACGGTCGCCCAATGCGGACTGACAAAGATGACGTACAGATCTTGAAGCACAAGTACCCGTGGAAGAGAAGTCCGTGCAAACTCCTGCAGACAGCTCCACAAACTTCACCAGAACGTTACGTGCATGTGTATAACGGTGTAATCGTTCACCACAACGTATCCCGTAAAGTATAGTATTGTTCAAAAAAGATACTATCTTATTCTGTAGTATAATTCGCATAATTCGCGTACTGAATAATTAAGACCGACGTAATTTATATGCACTGTAATACAATACAATTTACTCGTGTATTATCATGAATTTCATCAACAAATGTTTATTCGTTGTAAACTCTTACGTATTATACGTCTTTAATAAATTTAGTATTAAACTCCATCTTATTCCAGAATTTTATTTTAAAATAATTTTTAAATATTGTATTTTCATTAAGAATTTTAAATTTTTAAATAATTAAATAATGTGTTTTTGAGGCAATATTTTCTCTTTCTTCGAAATGAGGCAAAACATGACATGAAAATCATAGAAAACACTTCTGAACTCTATGTTTATCTGCAATTTGCGTTACCGTTGTCGTAACATTGATGTTAAGTCTGCTTTTACAGTGAATACGGTTCTTCGGCCACCATCATTGAACAGCGCTGTATGTACGGACAGTTTCAACTCGCTCGAGTGGCCGTTATATGGGGTTCTAAGCATTCTGATTCTGCTGACCGTTGCAATCCTCCGCCTCCATCCCTGTTACACCACCCGTTCTGCGCCCTGATACGACCCATCCCTCGAAGCTACGTGGTTCGCCTTTAAACCACCCCATTCTCGCGCTCGTTCATTCCGCGACTCTTTCTCGCGCTTACTCTCATTTAGCGACTTTCCAACCTTTCCTGTGCGGTTCGATCTCTCACTTGCTTTCTTCATCGACCGTGCGCGGATCTCGTTAGTGCCTTCGATTTCACTACTTCACTATCCACCGCTTCAGCTATCCCTCCCTTAAGAGGGAACGTGTACAGAATGATCCTTTGCGAAGGGCTATGTTTTCGAATTGAAAAATCGGAACGTTAGCGAGCGCAGAAATTATCTGACAAATATAAGTAATAATTTGTAGTATAATAATACGATATTATATATATATAATTAGTATATATTAAATACAAGCCATAAGAATCTTTAAAAAATTATCGGAAATTTATCCCATAATTTTCTATAATACATTATTAAGAAAATTATTCTATTTATAACATCTGCCTTCAGATTACAAATAAATTACAATATATATATTAAAGTTTACTGTTGAAATATCTATATTTACACTTATACCTATTTTTTTTCCTATTATGTTTTATTTATTAAGCATCTCTTATATTTGTTCTCTCGACAATAAACTCGTAGTTATTTGTTGCCTCAGGGAAACACGACCTAATAAAAAGTTAAATATTTAGTAGTCAATTGCTGTTCAATTTTCCAGTATTACGAATATCGTTTGTAGCTCGAATACGATTCGAAGATTATAAACGAAAAAAAATATAAAAGTTTTATATATGTATAATATTGTATATAAAACTTTGTGTGTATATATATATATTGTAATGTATATAATAATATAATACGTATATAATAAATAAATATATAAAGAGAGAGAGAGGGGGGGGAGAGCAAAAGAGAGAAAGGCAGGATATTAATATTTGTAGAAAATAATATCGTTCACAAACTGCGAACAAACGATGCTTGGTAAACATGCCCGGAATTTTAAGCGAAAATCTTCTTGCTACCGCGGTTAAGGGAGAATGTAAATCCAGCGTAGCCGAGCTCGCGAATTATAATTTTCATTCCATGGCACGCGAGCAGGAATTTGTACGGGACGATAGTCAAACTTATGTAAGAATTGCATCGACCAATTACCCTCCCCCATCTCAACCTGTTTTTCCACCTACTTCCTCGCTCCGGCCGTCTTCAGGATAAATTTTTATGGCACTGAAAGTTTTCCTCGGCGATTCTCGATTAAAACGCTCCGCTAAACAATTTCGCCATTACTGAGATACGCCAATCGTCGAGTTGGTGAGAGAGAAACTGTAGGAAACTTTTTTAAAATGCCCAATACGTGATCGAATGAAAATCGGATGCGAAAGCTCCAAGATATTAGATATTTTTATGCACAATTACATTTGTTGATATAAATATACATCTAAATGAATTACGTTTTAAATGATTTTTTTATCTTCAAACTTAAAGTACGAATATGTATAAGAGAAATAATAAAATTAGAAAATATATTTTAACCGTTTTAAATATCTTTAATTTACATATTTAAAGATATTTAAAAATTTTTTTTCTACAAAGCAGTTCCAGTATTTCATACTTTTTATATGATATGAATTAATTACTTTTTATACGATATGAATTTTTCTATTTTTCACATCTAGATGCGAAAAATAGAAAAATTGTGATAAAAAAATATATACAATTTCTAGTTGAGTTTATAATATTTTTTAAAGAGAGATTGTATTTAGTTTTAGGTTTTATTAAAAATATAAAATATAATTTATTCTTCCTTATTTTATTCCATGTTTTTATATTCATTTTGTTGGGAAAATGTAAAAATATATATAAAATCTAATATGTAACATAGCTTCTATTAAACTCGAAATAGAAAGTTTCAGAATGGAAAGCGAAGTCTATTTCTTAGTAAATTTCTTAGTATGAGACAAAATTATTTTCTTCTTCTTCAAATAAAAAAATGCCTTATATGTATGTCTATTATTTATATAAAGAAAAATTAATGAAAAATAAGTATTTATTTTATATTTATTATTAAATATATTTCCTTTCTCTGTAATTTATCTCTCTAGATAGTCAAAAACTTTGTATAAATCTATAAATTAAAAATTTTTTCTATTCTCATTGTTGTTGTTGCCAAAATGCAGACAAATTCTGCAAAAGAGTTGATCGTTTTAACTTTGAGCAGTTACATTGACGGAAGTGGCCAAAGAGGGTTGGCTCGTTGCATGAAGGGAAAAGAAAAAAGATCTACACCGGGAAGGAACGAATAAAGAACGCAGAGTGGGTACCAGAAGTCGGTGAAAACTCGTAGAACCGTCCCAATGGAACGCGCCAAGTCATATATATATATATATAAGGTGCCTCGAGTTCTCATGTAATGTTCAAATTCTCTTTTTAATATAGTATTGGAATCTAAAAATCTCTACATATAAAAATTTTACGTTTTAAATTTTTGGAAAAAGTTGAATTAGTTATTATTATGATTATTAATTAAAAAAAAAAATATATATATATATATATATATATATATATATATATATGGTGTTATTTTTATCAATGTACTTAGAATTAATATCGTAGAATCTTTAATGACTCGAACTTATTGAAATGAATCGTCTAGAAATGATAATAATAAGAAATATTTTTATACGATCTTAGATCGATGAAACATACATCTTATATAGATGGAATAAGAGAAAATAGTTTACTATATTCCAATATCACTGTTCTTGATGCATTGGCATTTCAGAATAGAGCTTATTTCGCTCAAAGCAATCTTGTGAAAGGAAGGTGAATAGATTTTATATGTATCGCGTAGCATGTCGCTAAATATCTTTGACTTCAACACATTTCTTCATTTATACTCATAAAATCACAAAACTTACAAATGTATTTGTCCGTACAAGATCAATCAATGCTCGGCTTTTAATATATCTTTTTAAATGTCTAAAGAACTTTAAGATCGCTAAGAATAAAAAACAAATGTGATTAAAATTTATATAACTATTAAAAATAAAATCAGAGATAAAAGAAGATTTAAAAAGAAACAACGAATAAAACTTCACGCGACTATTTAAGCATCTTAGCTATAAATGAAAATCTGATAAAAATAAAAATCTTTCCAATAAATGCTGGCAGATTGTTGAGACAGTTGAAGTTCTGCTCGAAATCGTCGATCTAATCTCGTACAGTTAGATTTTTGTCGCCTAACCGTCGATAGTAGCACGATCTTGGGAACAGCACGCAGTGAGAAAGCCCTCCATCCTACCGAAATCGAATTCCATCAAGTTGAAGAAGTATATCGGCGACGAAGAACCAAGTCGAAACTTTTACAAAGTCTCCCCTTGTCTCTCGCTCTTTCCATTTGAGTCTCGCAATTGTCGCGTAACTCATCCCACTCGTAAAGTTTTCTCGGCCGCGACTTTACTGTCGCGCTGCAAAAATATCAGCGGGGATTAGTTAACGCCGTTGTGCAACAATTCCGACCGCAACAAGTAGTTAGTACGACGCGCTTTATCACGGAATTACATACGTAGCTCGGAAAATATTAGCTGAGATCTACGTGATGTTCTTTTATTATCCTTCCGGTTAAAAGACAATTTTTCAAAAAGTTTTTTAAATGTAAAAGAAATGAAAGTTACATAAAATATTTTAATATTTTATATTTTGATATTTCGAAGATAATTTGTTTTTTATCTTATATGTTCAAAAAAATATAGAAAAAGTAGAAAAAAAGAGAGAAATGTTAAAACTGTTTATGCACACTTTACAATTTTATTCTCAAATTCTGTTGCTTAATCGTTATCTAGTTTTCTTTAAACAAATGCATATAAAATATTTTTCATAAGTAAACTGTTCAAAGTTAACTGTGCAATCGATCTTATCTAAAAATTCAAGAAAAATTTTAAGATTATGATTTGTGTTTATTATTCAATAATAAACACAAATTATCTATCGTAATCGATTTAACGAAGACATGTATATTACGAAATAGTATATATTACAAGAGCTGGTAATCTCTTTTTCGACATTTATGACCATGTTATACGGTTAAGGATCTCAAAGAAATAGCTGAGCAGAGTCTTGAACAAATCGAAGTTCGTAGGTTGACGTACGAGAGAAGTGACCCCCGAAACTTTCGATCCTCTCACGGATTTTATCCTCCAGAAATCTTTTATTCCTCACCTAGCGTTGCAAAAACTCTCGGCATAGAAGATGTCAAGTGCAGTGGTGTTCTAGCTGCAATGCATGTGCAGAAGAAAGAAGAAAAGTTGAAAAAAGAAAGGAAAGGAGGAGAACGATAAAGACAACGAAAGTTTTCTTAAGCGGGTAGCGGTTTGCGGTAAAAAGCTGTATTGTAAAATTGAAAGTAAGCAACGTAAAAACTTTTCCGCGGACGGCAAATCTCGAATTCAGTCACGCGAAAAGTATTTTTACGCAATAATAAATAAAGATTAGCATTCGACAAAAAAAAATAATAATTTTCGCTTAGTCGATAGGTGTGGAAAATAATATACCAGCAAATGATTTTCATAGGATTCATACAATATGATGGAATCGCAGAGTGTTTTCGTACGCTATTTACGTTCCAATATTTTTCTATATATTTTACTCGTACGAGGATTACCCGAAATGTTTTATTGCTACGGCCTGAAAGCAAACCGATGTTTTTCATTTCGCAGTATCGAGCAATTTATTATCATTTGTTATTTTTCTGCGTGATATACAGTTATACGCTTTCGTAAGCAATAAAAGTTTTCTTGATAATCGTAGTCGTTCCCACATTTCTTTTTGCAATAAATTTAATCTTAAACGAGAACAAAGTTTCTTTCTTTCTTATAATCTCTACAATATTGCACAAATTTGAAAGAAATTTATTTACCACATCAAGCGTTTGCATGTGCATTATTACTTTGACAAGATTATTCAAGCTAATAAACCGATCTTTCTCTACGTGTTTACGTGAAAGTTTCTCACGTTCTACATCTACATACGGGGTTGAATGCACACGATTGTTACGTAGCCGCGGGAATGCGAGAATTTGTAATGCACGGTTAACATGCTGCTGACACGTATCCATCGACATCGTCAACCAGCTAGTCCTGTGGGACGAGCTCGTGTAAAGTCTCCGGTGAATCTCGCCTACGTGCTTCCCCATGGTTGTCTAAGCGTTCCTCTCCCTCAAGCAATCGTCGTTACATAAGCAATACACACAACGTTCATCAACGCATACAATTGAAAACGCATTGAACGCAAAGGGAGCGTACTTGATACAGTGTCGAAATTCCATCTTCCCTATTATCTGCAACAACACTCGATGTAAACCCTCTACCTTTCTTGCGATAGCCTCGAGGCGACTGCTCGACACTACTTCGCTACCTAGAAAAATGTCAATTTTCGAACGTGACAGTTTTCCGATTTACTAGTAGGGTGAGTCGGCGCGCTAAACGGTTTCCGCGGGGCGGAAATCGAGTACTCACGCGACACCTCGTTCCGTCTCGCGGATGGACGAACTGGACGATCTCAATGTGAACTGTCGCGCAGGGGACAGTTGGTCTTGCCTCTTTGAAGATGAAAGATCGCGCCCATTTATGGTACAGTAAAAGATAAGATCTCGACATCGTCCTTTCTCCGAACAATGAAGTAAGTTTCTAGTAGAGAGACACTCAATTTACTTTATAGTAACTGTTATAACATAAGTATACAGTTATAGCATTATGGTTTATATTGTTAGAAACAGTATTGTAAGATGTGTAACAATATTATAAGTTATTAATCACACAATTTTGTTTACACTGCCTTGTTTACTTCGACAGATAATTATTTCTTTCGGATTATATTCCTAACACAACATACGCGCGTTTAGTAATATTATATTTAAAAAATGTAAAATTTGATTTCCTCGGAATGTTTATACTGTTTTTTTTTTCTTAAAATTAAACTTTCTAAACTTTTTACTCAAAATAAAGCTTGCACAGCTCTCATTTTGAAGAGGAAGAGATATAAGTGTACGTACGTATAAACGGAAGGGTGTACTTAAACGTTGAGTGCCTGAGTGCCTTGGATACACGTTCACTTAATTACACTACTATTCCTTAATATCGCTCTGTAATTCTGAAATTCTGGTTTTCGTGCACAGCAACCCAACAAAAATGTAAATCTCCTTTTATCAGTGTACGCTATTATTTCGTTAGAAAAAAAACTACTGAAATATTATTCTTAAATTATTTAATTGACAGATCTGAAGAAATATGCTCATCGTTTGATCGATTATAATAGATATTTTAATTTTAAATTTTATTAGTTTTGTCTTCATAATGAATGTCTAACAAAAAATTCTAAAAATTAATATTTTGCCTCAAACTTAATACATTTATAATTGTGCAACAATTTATGTGATTAATTATTGATCATATAATCGTATTTGCATTATATTGTAACCAGATATTTATTTATTTCCTGCGGCGCGATAGGATGAGACGTGATTTTATTTCGCTCATGTTACGCGATGTGTATTTCCTATCGGATAAGTTCTCGCAATCTTTAAGCGGCGGGCACGGAATCACTTTTTCACACTTATTGCCTTATCGAACTTCGAATGTCCTTGGCTGAGGAATGCAAATCAGCAGGGCTTAACTTAGATGAATCCTGTCGTCCAAGGAAAAGAGGTATAAAGAGAAGGAGTGAGGACGCGAGATAGAGTGCAGATCGTGGGAGAGAGTCAGAAGTTTCGGATTACCAAGTGCAACGCCTCCTCCTTAGAATCCAAATGTCGTAGATGAGTTAGTTTGACTTTCAATGGATTGCCAATCGGTGCAAATGCGTCGCACCGTTGGAATACGACGATGGCACGTGCGCGGCTCGATATCGAGGTACAAAATATGAGAACTGCTAGCTGCCGTTTAATTGGATCCATTTTCTAACAAATTATAAACATCGTTCATTAAGATAACTCGCTTACGTAATCGTTAATGCTGTATAACGCCAAAGTGTCCCACATACTTAAACTGTTTCGTCGATGTATAAACTATAAAGCTTGTTGTTGGTTGCAAAGTATATTAATGGAGATCGATTTTATTTCTATATCTTTTAATTTTTCTGAATTATTATCAGTTGTTATTTTAATCAAATTAATCATAAATTTCGCATTTTTATCGATTTGATCTTTCAGATTAATTTTAATTTTTAAAAAGGAAGAATTGCACTTCGAGTCAAAAACGTAAGTTAAAACAATGTTCGAAATTAAGAAAAGTCACTATTAAACTTCGCTTATGCTGTTATTAAGGAAGAAAGGACATGCAACAAACCATGTATTCAGACTACATACAAAGCGTCCATCGCGATGCATGTCTGTCCATTTTGCGGGATATTTCAGTATGATTTTCTCAGTCGGGATACGAAGAAGAGTTTGAAGGTTCCTCTCGGTTTTCCCGGCTCCGACAGGCTACGTCCTGCATCACAATACTTCTCCAATTTCCTGAGCAGAAGTTACGGGACACGTTCCATCATGACGTCACGGGAACAAAGCTCTTTCTCTCCCGCCACCGTCTTGCTCGCTTTTCGCTCCCGCAAGCCCCCAAGACCGTTCTCCTTGTATAGCTGGTTGCTCCTTACACCCAGCAGACGATGGTAGTGGGGATAAATAACCATTCGGGGTAAACTAAGTTTGCGCACGCCGCACCGCGCCGCGACGAGAGGACGTCAAAGATCGCAAACGGCGACGGCGACTTTTCGTTCGACGTCTGCTCGATCGTTAGCTATGGAAACTCGATTCGTCTTGCTTTCAGTGCGTCTACCAAGTTTCTACCACGATAGATTCGGATATGCAAAAATAATGTCAAGTCTGCGGCTTATTATATTTTCATTACGGTGCGAGAAACTTGCCACGTTATCGAAAGGAGGAGAGAAACTTTACGTGATTGCGTGCTCATTGATAGGCGAAAAAGGAACTCTGGTGCCTGTGTTTCGAAACGTGACATGCACTGAGAGAAATGAGTTTGTTATTAGAACATAAAGCGATAATAAATATAATTATTCGGTAGGAAAACGAATCGACAGTTATTATTGCGAATCAATTCTCATTACATCAGTATTAACAAATAATACACGGTTTATATGTACGATAAAAATCACATTTGCTAAATCGTTGTTTGTATCTTTTGCAAATAATCAGTATCAAATAAAAGCTAGCAAATAAAAATCTATTCAGCATAATTGCTTTTATTACTAATAATTGGTTGAAATAGCAGACTAGTTTCAGTCTCCATGATAGAAATTTGAGTAATAAATCAAAAGTAATAAATCATATACTATTTGTTTTCGTTCGGTACCGACATTTGTTATCACTATATCTACAAATCATTTGTTACAGGTTCTACTAATAACTTAGATTAACAAAATCTTTTTTTTCAATGTATCTAATAATTTTGTTAGTGATTAGTGTAGAAATTCATAAATTTTAATTTTTCCATAGATAGAATTTTAACATTGTAAAAGTCATAATTCGAACATGCAGGTCTTATTATGATGATACTTGGGACATTTTTCTAATTTTTAAACAGAATAATGATTTAGAATAATTTTATGTTCCACAATTTTATTTTTTATATTTTTTTTCTATTCATATAGGCCATTTATCATATTATATTTATGCTAAGCTCAAATATTGCTATTTTCTATATGATCAAAAATTTAAATAGGTTAAGTTTTTTGTTATTTAATAACTTTGATAGAATAGAACAAATATTCCTTTAACATTATAAAAAAATATGTTTCTGTTATGAATTAATCAGAGATATTAGAAAAATAGAATAAAAAATTAAGAGTGGGCAACTATTTTTTGTAAATACCATATATTGAATTCAAAAGACTTATTTATCATATGACAACATTCTAAAATATAATGTTCCTTCATGTCGTATGTTGTAATCTAATCTAACACTTAATGTATCTTGTATTTGAAAATTTTAAAAATTATTGTAAAAATGTAATAAAAGAATACTCGTATCTAACGATAGCTAATTTAATTGTAACTCCTTTGCAAGATACCACCGAGTTCCTTAACGAAAATCCACTTATAAGCAGTAAAAGTGCAATCAGCCCGATCGCTAATGCGCCCTCACGGGCGATGCGCGGCTATTACGTGTCGTCTAAATGGAATTTGCAATTATCCACCTCAGGCTGGATCTCTGGTATCAAGGTTCCTGATACCAGACAGGACGACCCTTTGGTTTGCCCGGTCCAACCTAGGAAAACCGCTCGTAAGATGCTTGTGGTTACGTCGCTGATAAAGGAATGGACGGATGAGGTAGGGATGGAAAGGCATGCGGTCGAGGGATGTTACTGAAGCAAGTTTCTTAAAAGCAGTCGCCGTATCGTTGTCATGAAAATATCAATCTTCTGATGTATTGTACACAGTAAGATTTATCTATTTCAATGTCCTAAGTCTAATGAAATCTTGTTAATAATATTTTGTCGCGCATTCGCGTGATAATATCTCGCTGTTATCTTCAAATATGATCCCGTGATAGAAGAGCATAAAAGGATTAAGACCACTAGAGGCGGCTTCGTCATCGCTTAATGAAGTTACATGGCGTCTTTGTCGGCGGTGTCGCACGGTGAATGTGGCTGCACGCATTTGCCAGCAGCTCACAAATTTATTAATATTAGAATGCAACTTGCAGGGGACGCGTCGTATCGCATGTACAGTTTCGTAATAAGGACGGAACTCTCGCTCGAAGTGAGAAGAGCGGAGGGAGAACATCAGTGGCGATGAGAGGGAGGCTAACTGCCGGGCGTGGACTATGCGCGCCATGTGTAATTAGCAATGTTCTGGGGTGTAGGGACTCGACTTTAATGGAGCGCGTCGCATTAACCCCGGCATTTGCACGTCAGGCATGAAGATCGAGTGCAGTCGCGCGGGCATGCCTCTCCTTCTTCGACTGGCAACGAATGAATCCGGGAATCTCTCGGCTATTGTACGAGAAGTCATCCACGAGATCCATCTTGTCGTTGAACGAGAATAAGGAGTTTATCTTTAACAAGAAAATGTCGAGAGAAACTTAAATTAATGCATAAGACGCTATGATCGATTATCATCGTTGAAAAAAATATCAACTCCTTAATAATTTTTGTAACACCTTAAACGTGTTCGGATTTATAGTTTAGATAAATGAGCGAAAAAGACCATATTTGGTCAAAGCAAAACTTGATGCTTAATTTTTAATATTTTTGTCTAAATTTTACAATTTCCAATTTAAGCAAAATTATGTATGAATTTCAATGTTGTTAAATAACTGGCGCGCAGTTTGTTTGAACTGGTAATCGTAAAATTTACACAGAAAAATTATTATTAGAACTCATTTTGACCGAATATGACTTTCTTCGTTCATTTATGTTGAACACTTCTTGGTCAATTTTTCGCTTAATATTATTTATAATAGAATAGTATTTATTGTTATAAAATTTCAATAATGCAAATGTTTAAATCATTTCGTGAAAAAAGCAGCGACATTTAAAGAACATCTCTTACAGAAATCTAACACTGGCCAATTCAATACTAGGCAATTTATTATTAAAAGACAGTAATTAATTACTTATTTGAATTATTAAAAGTATCGAACAATAGTGCTTTTAATATTTAAAATGAGTAATTAATTACTGTCTTTCACTATTGGCCAGCATTAGATTTCTGTAAGGGATGTATCAAAATGAATGTAAAATTTATGAAGACCGTGGGTAAAGATGCGGTAATAATCTCGGAATTTTGCCGAGTACAAACAGAAAGAGAAAAAATAGAGACAGAAAGAAGCGACAGACGTGGGCACGTTACAGACAGTGCTTTCGGTTGCAGCGCTACGCTGCGAAGTTATACGGTGTAAGAGCCGAGTTATATTACCTGACCTGAGGGGTCTAACGCATTCAATTTGCGCAGGTGTTTCTCGCTACTTTCTCAATATTCGACGGCGTAGTGGGGCACGGCGCCACCATTTCCCCGTGGCAGTAAACTCGGTTTTATTATTGATAGTCCAGCACTCGAGACACCATTTCTCCTTCCTCTAAGAAACTCCCTTGCACAACGAGCGATCTGAACCCAATGACCTGTTTGCGCATAAGACAGCACTGATATGCATCTGAAACGTATACCAGATGTTTCTATTCTTCCTTACTTGAATTATTAGCAAACAAATGTTATTATTTCTCTCGTGTACTTATTTAAATTTCAAGATATCATTTTGTTTATTTGTCATAAAATTCGCAAATTTGAGGTAAAAATTGCATGGAGATGAAAGAAGCAGCATCGCCATCATTGGTATATTATATATTTAAAAAATTCTCGAGAAATAAAAAAAAAAATCTCGCACATGAAATATTGTTTGTGTACTTTCTATATCTCTCGTTTACATTTTCATACAATCTTAGCACAATCGTACGTGATCTACAATTGTGATTTCATTTCTCGCGAGAAGCACTTCTCAGAATGGTTAACAAAGGACGAAACAAAACACGAAACGCAATCCTTATAAAGGCAATTAAAAAATATTACAAGAGACCCTTGCCTAGAATTCGCAATGTCTCGCGATTCTCCAACCGGTTCTGCGCAAAATAAATATGCTAATTTCGGTCATAAAATTTCCGACGGCGAAATTCCGTTGAATTCATTTGCAGACTTTTCCGCGGAGAGTGTACGTTTCTGTACTTCCTCCCTCTCGCATAGAGCTGCGTCGCGAAGTGTGATATATTAGGGTGCTTTTGTACGAAGAGCGAATTACGTTCGCACTTATACGACATCCCGTAGACGTTCCAGGCTGATCATAATCTTCACGATTGTGGCGAACTAGCATTTAAGCAAAAATGTATCTCTTGCTGACAAATTGTATTGCTCAGAGAAAATTGAGGAATTTCATGGGTAGGAAGAAAAACTCTAATTTAAAAACGCATTAATATATTTGATTAAAAATAAATTTTAATAAATGTACGTTTAAACTTGTATTTAAGAAATAGAAAATGCAATATCATGCACAAATATTCTTGATTTGTTTTTAAGGCTGTATCAGGTGTATACTCTCTGCAAAAAGTTACTGGAATTGGATGTTTATATTTTTTCCGAGTGAAAACGAATGTTATGTACATATGAAACATATGAAACAGTTCAATAAGGTAAATATTTATATTTAATAATTTTTATAATTAAAATTTGCTCTTAATTAATTTTTAAAAACGTATCTATTTCTTATAAAAATAATTTTTTACTCAGATTCTAAATCGCCACCAAACTTTCAATATTATCTTTAATACAACAGAAAAAAATTTATTATTTCTTTATAATTTTTTGTTTTGTTAAAAATACATCGTTATTCGAAAGAATAACAATAGCGGCAGAGTCTTAAGTTCTCTTCCTTCATAGACGGTTAAATCTTTCCTTTTCCGGAAAATTTTCCTTAAGCTACTCTGTATTCGATGCCATGCAATCGTGCATCTCGCTTACCGTAAATACGCATAGAAATTGTAGAAAGCGATTAAGTAGCATTCGGGCGACCGAGTTAGCTAACTCCATTAGCATTCAAGGGACATGCTTTGTAGCATCTCCTAATTTAATAGCGCCCACAGTTTAGCTAAAAGCTACGACATTTCGATTGCCGCGATAGTTATGATAATAGCATGAAAAGGAATTCCAATGCGCACACTTATGTGCAAGTGTCGGATGTATGATTGGTATTCAGTATCGATAAGCAGGTGTGGTATATCGTGTCGCGATACCAATTGCGATTCATGTTGGCACAGGTGCAATAATAGGACAAACTATATGATCAATAATCGCGTATTAAAATGAATATTATACGTATACAAATTTTAACAATATAATGTAATAATACGTAGAATTAATTCATCATATATATATATATATATATATATATATATATATATATATATATATATATATACAGTAATTCATCATATATATCATCTTTGTATTAATAATTTTGTACTAATTTAAAAGCAATGTTATATCAGTTATTAAATATCTAACCTATTGCAGAACGTTAAAATATTCTTCAAATGTCCCGTATTTCCGTCTCGAAAGAAGTAAGATAATACATTTTGAATTTTCCACTTCCCTGCACCTCGTTCCTACCTGCGCATCTTCGGAGAGATAAGCCCAGGGAAAAAAGTCACGTTCGCGTGGTTTATCCGATTTCCCCCTTTATACCGCTGGCTTGTCACCGCCGATTCCTTGACAAAGAGAAGCGAGCAAGGGCAGGAGGCAAAAAACTGTCTTCAACACTTTCCGGATACTACCAACACTTTCGGAGCGCGTTAAACGCTTCCGGTCGCTTCGTGCGATCGACGAAGGCTCGCTGAGCTCGGCAGATATTTTAATGGAAGTTCGAACTCGACTTAAGATATTTTGCCCGAGCGGTACGAGGCCGCCGAAGTGTTCATAATGAGATGTTAATGGAGTAGCCGAGGAAAAAAAGTCTGTCACTCGTCACATCACGGTATCGACAGGTCTCTTCCTGCTCGGGATCTCTTCGGACTTCCCTCTTCGCGTCCGCCCTCTCGATGCTTCTTGGGTTCGACTTCTTCTTTACGCCGTGGAACGGCAAGCATTTTCACCCTCCCGCGTGTCCTTCGATCGGGTAGGGCGAAAGGAGAAGCCTATAATCCATTTTGTCTACCGCAGACTTCACAAATGAACTTTGCTTAAAAACCCTTTCTAGTAGGATCGGCTAACCGGGTCGATCGACAAGTAATCTTACATCGGAGACGAAATCCCGCCGACAAACTTATACAGGAAGGACGGAAAGAAGAGTGTCATGTGGATTAATATTTTTTGATCTTAATAAGGATAGATGACAGCCGCTAAGAGTACAAAGTCCCTCGTCATTTTTCACCAATTATCAGCTCTGTTCGTCGCGGCTACGCCACAGGACGTTTTATACCTAACGATAATGATCTACGATAAGGTGACACGGGGTAACGAGCAAGTTGCCAGTGTTCATTAATTCCGCGATTAAGCCTTTCGGGTCGGAGTTACATCTTAGCTTCTGAAAGAAGTCGTCTATCAAGTTTATTTTAACCAAGCACTACAGACAGACATCAGGACTGCTTTTAGAGCAAATAGATGTGTAGTTGAAGGTCATTTAAAATTGGAATCTGTTAAATTAGATCTTCTACGAGTGTTAGTCACAAATCGATATCGTTTTATTTCAGGCTTAAAATAAACATGAGCTATCGCATTGATTTTAAGCACAAGTCTTAACTCCGATGCGTTCTATAAATAAAGCGGTGGAAAGGAAGTTCGATATGAATCGTTTTACATTGATATCGCCCGAGGTCAAGGCGGATCTTGTAAGATGTTATTATATTTCTTGTCGGGACAAAGTTTTGGATACTTTGAATTTGCACGGTGGCTGCATCACCAAGACGTGAGAAATAACACAAATGGGATGCGGGGAAATATATTTGATGTGGACGGCACGATACAAGTTTGGTAGTTGTGAGTATCTTCAACGAATATTTGATAACCCGAGGGATGTGCTGTCTAACTTATAAGTACGAAATAATACCAACAAGGGACACGACGGAAGCACGCTATCATTTTAGGTTTTGCACAACTTTCTGTTTAGTATGAACGTTTTTATCAATGTTCCGCAAGGACTGATTGCTCGAAAATAGAAATGAAAGTGCAACATTTCAGTATCGCGACAAAATTCTGATATACGCAGGTACACTCAAAAAAGTGATCTTGCAGTTATGGCGAAAATTATCTAAGTACAAAAAAAAAGCTGAAATAGATAAATTTGTAGTAAGTACTGCGAATGTATTGTATCTAATCATATAGATAACGGATAGAATTTATATTTGTGCTATAAATTCTATGCGTATACAAAAAGCAGTTATAATTCTAGCTGAAGCAGCAAAATATTGTTTCCCGTGAATGGAACGTATAATTTAAGATAATACATAACACATATGTTTGGTTTTTTGTGGAATTTAGGATATTAAAACTAAAAACGTCCTAAATAATAAATGATAAATATGTACTAAATGACGTCATTTAATTTTATGCACGACCTCGCATGAGCGTGAAGGATTGATATCTATCCTTAAACACAGATCGATACATTTTATAGCTTCGTGATCTGGGATTGTAAAATGTTTCTTTTATTAATTCGAATAAAAACGTTTTTACCGTTGTTACTGAATAACACTTTGTTGATACGTATAAAATATTAGATTGGATAATCGATCGGGTAATCCTCGTCGAATTGAGATAACGAAAAAAGAGAACAAAATTAAATAACGATAGCCACAATTACTGACGCGTACCAACTTACGTCATCCTATATCTTGATCTGACCTTTCCAAGGCTTGCATTCCATGATGCAACTCCTTGACTATACTTATATGTAGTTTGTTAAAATGAAATTCTAAATGAATTCCTCTTATTCCCGAACTTTTTGTCGGATACTTTTCACAATAGAGAGAAAACGTCCCCGAGTGCGTCAGTGACGATACGAGGAAAGGACGTCTCGTCGATTCGGCGCGAAGTCGTTTCTTCCTGACGAACTCGTAAAAGCGAGACCGAGGACCGTAAACTCGCCCCGGGGAAGGTCGGACAGAATTACTGAATATTCACGAATTTGCCGACCTACACGCCGTGCTACACCGAGGATGGTTCCCGCGTGTGCGCGCGTGTCTTACATATTCCGTATCCTGTACATAGGTGGGCCTCTCTCGACGCTTCTGTTGCGAGCGAAACTGAACTTTGCAGAGAGCGTTAGAGCTCTCGGGGATACCAAGTCTAAGAGAAATAGCTAGTTTCGAATTTAATCGTTTTCCTCATTCATATATTAGCTTGGTTTCATGCCATCTTAGTGAACTCCTCATCGTGTTACGGAAGATTGGCGGATTAATGTCCTGCCATTCGGTTGCGGTGCTAAGGAGTTTCTGAGTAACGTATATATATTATTAGGTGTTGGAATTAATTCGTAGCGTTTTACAAGTGATGGGAAGTACTTTCATTAATGTATTTTTTAATGCTCATGTGAAATAAATAACATTCTTTCATTAAAAAACGCTACGAATTAATTCCAACACCTAATATATACATATATATATATATATATATATATATAGCGACGATATTGATATGCGACGGATGAAAATAAGCATCTAAGTAATTATTATTCGGAAAAAAATACTAAAATTTCCATAGATTTATATTTAAAAACTGAGAGACAGAGAGAGAGAGGCTGTTTTATTTTTGGAGAAAAAATTGCAAATCAATATTCTGAAATTCAATCATTTTTGTATAATTTATTTAACAAAAATGAATAAATGAGATAAAATATTTTTAATTTGAAAATCGAGAAATGCATATATATTTTTAAAAAATCGCTGTTACATTCAAGATTAAAGAAAGAATTCATTAGAGGGATGAAAAAAATTCCTGAAAACTCCTCTCAGATTAAAAAAATTTATAATTCTACAAGATTCAACGCTTTTGGAGAAAAGATATCAAGCGAATATTTTTTTCTCAAAAAACAGAATTAGGAAATAATATGGATGTAAAGAAATTATGCAATATGTAATAAAATTTAGATAATTAGAATTTCTCGGAAGCGCGATCTGCATATATCAGCTCGCTCGTCATTCATGCGCATCAAGATGGCACGTCCGACATTTATTCAGACTGAACTGTTTTTCATCCTCTCTTAGACTCGAGCTGGTATCTATCTCGCATCCATTATCATTCCCGTCTAGGCTCGCTAATTAATCACAGAAAGGAAATAAGATTTACCAACAGTCGTAGTGGAAAAATAATTATCTCGGCCACATTATCTCACACGCCAACTTTATCACAAACCACCCTTTGCTTATCATATTATCTATGCACGTAACATCCGTAAGCACTGTTTATCGGCATTACATCCTTCTCTTTTAGTCCCTTTTAAAACATGTCTTATATTCCCAATTACAAAAAGATAAAAATATCAGTAAAATATAGAATTATATTGTAAAAGACTTAATCGTCATCTAATTCTTGGTTTTTAACAATAATAAGTTAAACTAAAGATTTATTTATACAAATAAATAAATCTTAAGTAAAAAAAGTGTCAATATGCAGTCGAGTCTAATATCTATCGACTAAATCTTATTGTTAGTACTTAATGATATTTCTATATTATATTAGGTGTTGGAATTAATTCGTAGCGTTTTTTAATGAAAGAATGTTATTTATTTCACATGAGCATTAAAAAATACATTAATGAAAGTACTTCCCATCACTTGTAAAACGCTACGAATTAATTCCAACACCTAATAAATATATATATCTATATTTAAATATAGTTTTCAGTACTTCAAATTATAATAAGTTTTTTCATTGTTTTAAGATATTTGTTAGATATTCATTATTATAAATTGACGATTAATATTCAATTTATAATATTACTATTTCCAGCTTTAATTCAGGATTACGTTTTTAACATCGATTGTATTTAGCATGCAATTTGATGTAAGAAATATATTTAAATATTCATATAGAAATATTATTAAGCACCAAAATGCTATCTTTAAATCTAACTTCGAAGCGCCGCATATTGCCTTTTTTAATTAATTGATTCTTGATTGATTTTTATTTTATTTCTCTATAAGAACATCTTTCGCAAAGTGGAATATAAACCATTGACAAACAACGAAATTAACATCATATGTTTATTGATGATTCGCAGAAGTGGCAATATATTATCACTCTGTTTTATTAGTCGCGAATGAGGTCAGGCGGGTTGCAGATCAGGACCATCGAGAGATAACGCGCGTAGGTACGATATATAAACGCGAAATACAAATTACTGTTACCCCCATGGTCACTTTTTGTGCGTTCATTTATGTGCAAGAGATCCGAACAATTCGTTGTCGGCTCTGCGCTTCGAGGTTGGTATGGATTGGCTTCACGTCGCCAATAACGAACTGCAGCATTGCCAGTTCCGTGTTTCGCATTTTACCTCGTCGTCCTGTCTCGTCGTCGGCTTGTCGACGTCCCTTTCTCTAGATCTTGTTTGCTTTAAACTTGCAAGCGTCGATAATCGAGTTGCAAGCTCGTTCATTGTTAACGTATTATTCTTCGCGCGCTGATGAAACGGAAACAAACGGACGACGATGGAACGACACTCGGATGTCACAGTTCGATTAATACGCGTTAAATGGATGACGATCAACGGAAGCAGAGGGTTATAAAATAGGGTTACGCATTGAGAGGTGCAGCAAAATATCCACACGCGTAAAAGTGTAATTGATAATATTTGTTAATGGAGAAAAAAAGAGAGGTCAATGATTCTTTCTCTCTATAGAAACCAAAATATAAAATTGCTACATTTTCGTAGTTATAAAATATTTCATGGTATTTTCACAACTCGTATAAATTTTTGGCAACGAATGTTTGGTTTATTAACATTGAACGATCAAAGCAAAATTATTGCATAAAACATTATTTCTCTAGCAAAGATCGTAAAATTGATTATTAAACTTTCATAGATACCTATAAATTGAAAGTGACGTTGCTGGCATTTGTATTTGATTGCGATCTTAATCAAGTTATTAATATATGATTATAAATCGATCGAAACAATGGACTGCGCTCTGATTATTTCATGACGATCGAAGAATGAATTTTCGGGCGGAACTTGAATAACATTACTAACGGTTTATCGCCGCTTAACGGCCATGTGCATAATAAGCGGAAGTGAATCGTAGTGTTGTATCGTACGTATTACGTGGAACATATGACACGTGGATTTTATAATAATAAAATCGGTTACTTCACGAGTACTGTAACATCAGTATATCGCCCACGGTATGCGTAAGTCATAAAATAACGGACGGTGAACACGCGTGATTAATTTCTCCCACGGCGACAGAAATCGTCTAAAGCGGAAATGCATTTAGGAGCAATTTATCGCCGAATATATACGTGACACGTACTTACATAAACGTGACAAACGCGCTATTTGCATTCCACCCGTTTTCGTTCCCGTAAATTCTGTCGACGCCTGTGATAATTTATAAATTCGCGGAAATAACTTATTTTAACTGACAGCGCGCTCGTCAAAATTGTAACAGCGATGTAATTAAATTTATCGCGACATTTATTAATTTGTAAATGCGGATTGTAAATAGTACCGTAATAATATAGTTTATAAAAATATTGAAAAAATTCAGTCAAGCTTCATTTAATGTAAAAGTGCATCGTTTATGTTTCTCAAAGGAAGTTTGATGATTTTCTTCAAAATTGATATATAATAATACATATCTAAAGAACCTCGTACTAATTACATAGAAAACTGAGTCCTGATGAAATGAGTTTTCACATGTTGTAGCTTTGTGATGAACAAAATATGTTATACAAGGCTCAAATAGACAGTTTTTCAGTTACAGTGTAACAAAAATGTGAAACTTGCTTACAGTGCTTTGGTACACTATAATTTAAAAAATGATTATATATTATTATTTGAGCCATGTTTATATGACATTGTTTATTACTACATTATAAGCTACAACATATGTCAAAATTAATTCGTTACAGGACTTCCATATAATTAGTATGGGATCTTTTATGAAAATGTATGTTTCTCTTGGTTCATCTGTTATAATTTAAAACAAAAACTAAAAATATTAATTTAATTAATGCTAATTACTTAATTTATGTTAGTTTAATTCGCTTACGGCAACAAATTATTCAAAATCTCTATTCAAACAGTTGAAAGATATACACTGGTCACACACAAGTTGCAAATTCAATCAGTGAAAATAAATTGTCAACTTAATTATTCTAATTCATTATTCTAATACATACGTTTAATTCCGAATCTTCTAGAGACATAATTTTTTATTACATCTTGATTAAATAATACGATAATATCTTTTGATATCTGGAAGGAAGAAAGACAGATCGCAATTGCATTAATAATCGTGCATCAAACGTAGACACCCGGCGTCGAAAATGTCAAAGTAGTTTCTTATTCATCGCAAACATCGAAATTAACATTGCTCCGCTCTTAACAAAGTTGGCCAAGATACGATCGATGAACGTCATCAAGCGAAACGATACGCTCGGCCGGTCGCGAGCGCGACGCTGCTGCTCGATCTTGAGATGCAAAGCTGGAACACGTTGAGCGACCCCGAAAGTTCGCTCGCTGGAAACGGACGATAAAGCGGCGTGGGTGATCGTTACAGCGAGCGGCAGTGACGGGCCTGATAATACTGCCCTCTCAAGTAAATGATCGAACCAACGCGATTGTTTCAGGCATGCTATGTGTCAGAGCATCGGAAACGGAGGTCCGTGTAGAAGATGACGGGGTTAAGTAGATAAAGGGAGCAGGCCTGGCTGCCATCAACGACGGACGATTCCTCGGCTCTTCTCTTTCTCACCGCAGCGCACAATGCTCTGCCACCGCGCTCTTGTCATTCTCATCGCTGTCAACGTGCCAATCGGTAAGTGATTTCGATTCTGTGACCTTAGATTCCCCTCCCTTCCTCAATTCTTTCGAAATGATTTGAAGAAATTTTTGAAAAAATTAATACAATGTTCAGAAATTTCTTCTAAAAATATATAAGACATTCCACTCTCATTTCAAATTGTAAATTTATGTTACTGCTTTATGTATGAAATTACAACAAAATTAGTGAAAGATATTCAATGTGTATTATAGATGTTTTATAAATGTTACATGGAAGATTTTATCTTTTGAATTTAGAATCGTAAATAATATTTTCAAAGAATTGGAAAAAGTAATTGTCGTGTAAAAACGTGTTTTTATTCTTCACATTTTAAATTGCGTCTCCATATTTCAAAAGTACACAATTAAAAAATTTAAGTTTTTCAGAAAAGAGATAAAGCTATTTTTCAATTCAACAGAAAATTATTGACTAATGAATTAATATTGGTAAAAAAAATATACGCTTAGGAATGAACTCTTGGAAACAAATGTCATTTTTGTTATTTTTACAGCCCTTAAAAAATCATCCTTTTTGAGTTGATGATTTTGATATCCTATAAAATTATAAAAAAATGAATTTGGAATACTTTCTCAAAAGTAAAGGACATAACTCGAAATATCATCAACAGTTTACCTTGATCAATTAAAATAATTCAATTCAATATGAAACAATTTCTTCTTTAAACTTCGATCACCAAAACTATTTTAACTCTAAATGTTCTGTGTAGGAAATCCTTTTTTTTTACTTAGAAAAATAATATAACTCATGTATTACTCAAATGTATTACTCTTGAAAAAGGTATTATGATCTTTGTTTGAAAACCTTAAGAACGATACATGTGCTATTTGATCAACAAACTGTTTTGAAGTTAAGTTAATTTACTTTTAATGATTGGATAATCTTCATCTAATCCGTGGTAATAAGTCGAAAATCATATTCTTTTAATTGTGTTACTTTTAAAGTAAAGAAACGAAATTATTTATCCGCAACCAAATATATAGAAATAACTTTTAACAAGAAATATCTCTTCGTTCGTCAATCGCATTAATCGAGTATTCGATGCAACTAAGTAAATTGAAGCACGTGTACGATTTGAGCAGCAAGCTTCTGTTACATATATCATTCCCGGTCCATTACATCGGATACGCTTATTGCGATTGACGCAGAAGTCGATACATTGCGAAAGGTGTCCAATACGAAATCTGTTGTGCTCGACAACGAGCAATAACGCAGATGCAACGAGGGCACGATGCCAACGATGTTCTATATACGCAGTCCGCAAAATAAATAAAGTGTAGTTCGAGTGCCACTTCACTGCGGAAGCGCGACGCCATCCACCGTCGAGCTGTCAGATTCTTGCCCGAATGTTTATCCGATAGCAGTAAATAGAGAGGAAGCGATTGCGTTTTTGCAAATATTTCATCTTGCTGCGTTACGATTTATTACACACGGGACTATTCTATTTCGGCATACGACACCTAAATATATGTTGTCAAGTTTATCAAATTTCTTGATAATCCTTCTTTTATAACATAAACAAATAAGATTCTTAGATAATTAATAGAAATAATATAATACTCTTTGTGTGTAAAAAGAAACAAGTTTTTTGGGGAAGAAATTTTACATCTACCGATCAGCACACAATTTTTTAAAAATGTTTTTTTAAATATTTATTTAATATAAAGATCTGGTAAAAAAATATTGTATGTTAATTGAGTTATTTGTTGTATTTAAAGATTATTAAGTTTTCTCGAGTTAATTTGAAAATAGTTTCCAACATTTTCAACAATTTTTAAAAATTAATTTTTTACTTGTTTTTATACTACTTTATATGCTCATATTTTTATTATAATTAAACTTGTGTCTGATTCGATTCTGGGTAAAGATATTCTAAAATAAATACCTGTTCTCTTTAAGAATCGTGATAAAAGCTTAATAGCTTGTGCACCGCCGAGTAATTGCTCTTTCCTTTTTCGTGATTGATGTACCGATTAGCTGCTCGAACAATCGACTCGACGCAATAAATTCGATTTAACCTCAGCCGTACTCGATCTTGACGTATAATTCTGCCAATAGGTATCGTATACTAGACTGTGCATCGATTATCCAACTATTGAGCATCCAACAATTGAAACATGATTAAGATACAAAATGCAACTTACGTAAAGTAATTCAAAATAGTTGCATAAATCATAATAATGTAAACAAATTATCTATTGAATATTCATTATACGAATAAGCGTGTGTCATATTCTTAAATATCAAACAAAGATTGAGATTTATATTTGTTACACAACAGTGTACACAATTCATTTAATTCATTTAAAATTTACTTAATGCTCGAATAATGATTGCTGCTTTTAATGTTTTAAGCATGAGAGACGAGAAACGAGAGCATACGGTATATAATAATAATACATTTATAGTATAATAATTAATAATAAAAATTAATATTTAAATTCCTTTCTATTAATTCAATTTTTTTCGTAAAGTATTTTCTGATAAAACAAAAATATTTTTTCAATCTATTAGAATATCAATTAAATTATAACATAAATAAAAAAAAACAGGCACTGCCGAATTTCACTTATTTATTACTGATCCTAAATGCATCGCGTGAAATAACTGAAAACGATCTGTAAATCGCTTGAAAGAGCATATTCAAGTAAAATGTGCACGAGTTGCACGAATGTGAGTAATTGAAGTCCGAGTTTATTCGCAATTAACATGAGCTAGTCGAGAAATAATAAACGAACGTTCATTGCGAAGTCCGAACCGAGCGATGACAACATCTGGCGCAGATACCATGATACTAAATATACTACGTATATCATACAAACGCACGGTATATCTCGAATGTTGCCAGCACCCAAAGTGCGTCAGAAACGCCGCGAGCCTGGTCGCTGTCACTGATGTTTATTGGCACAGAGAGTATCCACCACACATACTGAAATTAATGATAGCTTGTTTAGATTATAGTCCACGGACATAGTTGGCCTCCGGCAATCTTCCCATGTCACTTAACTCTATATTAAACTTTCGAGATACAAGGATGTGCGGAAGTCAATAATTAAATAATTGAAAATATAGAATTTTTGTGCGAGGATAATTCGGGCATCACACGTTGAAAGTTTGCGTGTTATGTTTTAGAAATAATTTATAGATTAGAATAAATAAATAGTTGAAATGAAAACACTCTAAATGTTTCGTAATCGTTTCTCTTCGCTGAGATACGATAAATTTAAGACAAATTTACGTAAAGGATATTTTCTTCGTATATTAATATCAACAATATCGATATCGCCATTACCTCGATATTAAACGTCAACGATTTTTCTGCAATAATATGAAGAAAAAAATCAAGAGGATAGACTCGTGTCGATGCGGAGATAGAGTCGCGCAATTTGCGATCGACGGGATACACGTCCTATAATCCGTCCTGTGCAACGCCGACGACGTCCGATGCAGATGCAATGGAGGATCGGTGCCAAATACGTTATACGGGCCACGGGAAATGGGCACGTAGATCGCAGATATGGCGCGTCCTCCAGTACTGCGGCATGGATCGCTCCAGTCTGGTCAACTTCTGGCCCTGATGTTTATTCGGCGCGAGTGGAAACGCCGACTGCGCTTGTCGTTCGAATTAATTTACCGCTTGCGGGCCTCCGGTCTCTTCACAGATATAGATAGATAGAGAGAGAGAGAGAGAGAGAGAGATAGATGGATGGAGAGAAAGAGAGAGAAAAGAAGAGAGAAATGAGAGATAACAAGAGAGACAGGTAGAGTCTCGACGGTATCGTTCAATCTCGTTAGATACGAATATAAGATGTATATATTTGTAGCGCACTTTTTAATCAAATAAAGAAGTTTCGTTTAAAAATTTGTAGACACGCGTCTATTTCTAGTCCTAGCTATTTTAAACGGCGCGACTTATACCTTCAGATAAATTCGTACATGGGAACATTTGTAACCAATTATATCTATTTAAATTAATTTAAATAGATATAAACCATTTATGTCTATTTAAGTGAATTTTGTATGAATAATTTCATTTGGTGTCTACACAAAAAAAAGTTCTATTTTATATATTTTTCTAGAATAGATCTTTTTATCTATTCAAGCTCACTCTTTACAGATATCGTCTTTTTCTCTTTAGACAGACGTTGAAAAATTGAAGCGCATTGTCGAAAATTACTATCAAATTGACCGTGCAATGTCGTAAGACGATATCTTTGTCAACCGCAAGGAATACCACCTCACGTCCACGCTATAAAGAAACCGGAGTGCCTTATCCACCGGTAACCAGTAAGACGCTACAAGTCGAGCGTTTCCAGATGCATCATGAAAAATGCACCACCCAAACGTGTCTGGGACCGACGCAAGATTGGCGGGGTGGACTCCGGTGGAGATTTGACTCGATGAATCGAGTGAACGGCTACTAGCCGAGTGAAAGAAAGAAAAAAGAAAAAAAAAGGAGAAAACGACGGAGGTTTTATCCGTCGGTGACCGGATAAGATTGTTTGTCTATACAGCGGATCAACGGTGAGATTCACCGATTGTTCCACAAGGCACTGCCAGCATCGCTTTTCCATCCCCTGGCGTTCCTTATCGGGCAAACAACGACCTTTCCGGCCAAATTGGTCTGACTCGGAACCGAGTAAAACGTGATTAATCGTTCGCCTCCTTTCGCGGGAATGTATCTACCTCGCCAACTCTCCAGTGGTTATATAGCGATAAACGGATAACCGCGGTCTAGACCCAATTGAGTCTCGATATAGGATAGATGCGCCGCGCGCATCGCTTTCGATCTTGCAGGAAAAAAAGTAATGCGAAAGACAGAAACAGAAGGAGACAGCGTGGGAGAAAGATACGTTCGTTAGGTGTTAGTTCGTTAAACCGATTTCTTTTTTCCATCACTTCTCTCTCGTTTTCATTATAATCTCCAAACTTGCTTGTATTTCTGACTGTAATAAGTTAATCACATAGAACTAATAATTCTTTCAATCAACTCGTTGATTAACAATGTAATTAAAAAATAATTTTTATCTGTGTTTGGTTAGGTACTAAAATACCTTTATTTTTAAACTTTTTATTTTTTCTATTTATGTAAACATTTTTTACTACATTTTGAACGAAATGTTGTAATTGTTGCATCATAAATATAGATATTTTTGAGAGAAAAAAATGTTCCGTCGAATTTTTAAACACTATTTTATATAATAAAGAGAATTATATAGAGAAAAAAAAATCCTTAGAATGTATGTATCTGTACATTTAAATATTATACTTTTATTTCTTTTAACTAATTTAAAAATTTTTTGTGTGTTTTTGGAACAATTGTAGTTTCTAATTTTTTTATTGCCATTAAGGAGGAAATGTAATAGCAAAAGAAAGCAAGGTTTAACGCATTTAATCCTTTCTAAACGACGAAGGCCTTTGAAAAACTACGGCTGCGTATTTCAAAGAACGGAAAAGTACCACTTCCTTTAATTACTCTGCTTGTGTGAGGTTCAGGAAGAGAAGTCTACCTGAAAATCATTATGCTGCTTCAAAGCCACTTCGTATTACAAAACGGCTTTTAATTGCGAAGCGAATAAATTATTCGATTCAACTCGTCTAACCTTATTACATTAATTATATCTGCCACAATCTTTATATGTAAAAATAATTCATTTCTCAAATCAAAATAATCAGTCAATCTTGAAATTCGGTTAAAACCACAATTTACAATATATATATGTGAATTTACATTAAAACAAAAATTTTAATTGTTAGTCTTTGAAGTAAAAAGAATAAGAGTTGAAAGCTTAAAATTGGAAGATTAAAGAATAAATTTTAAATTTAAAAATAATATGAAATATTTTCGTATTTCTAATTTAATTCTTATTAGTTGTACTTCATCTTTTCGTTATTCATTAGAATAAAAAAATCATGAACCAAAATCTAAATGTGAATTATATCCTTGTGAATTATATAAGATTTTACGAAAAATGAGGCGCGATTAAATGAGATGTATGCAAGATGCAAGCACCCGAAGGCCAATAATATTCTCTCATATATGTACGATTTCGTTATTTTCAGGCTATAACATTTATATTTTTATGAATCGCTGCCGTATTATTATTTATTCACCCGAATTTACGAGGTTATCTTAATTTGAACGTAAAAACTGTTAACTACTTCCGACAAATCTGGAGGTGTCTGCAATAAAAATTCTACGGAATACTGCCTTTCGTCGTCTCTTAATTTCAGACATTAAATACATTAGCTCGGAAACTCTGTATTACTAAAATTCTGTTAAAGTACTCTATTTGAAATTAACTAACTTCCATTGAGGGGAAGAAGCTTCTAATTTTTAAGCTAATTTTTAAAGAATTCATTATTGAGCTGTCTCTGTGGAAGCGTCGTTAATAAAAGGTTAACTCTTCATATTTAAAGAATCTTTTACGCGAAAAAGTGACGTACACACAATACGGAAACTAGCTTTATTACATAAACGAAAGTGGAGTGTTTGATTGCGTCTCGTATTTGGCTATGCCCGACTATCCACTACAAGTTTACCCGTATTGTGACAACGTTAGTGCATACACTACGAGGATGTTGCGCAAGTTCACACGAACGGTTGACCTCGTAGAAGTTTACCTCATACCTGGTAGCGGTATTCCATTAACTTCTGTCAACGCCAAGCACCACAAGCCCGTGTCCTGAATACGGCAATAAGTTAAAATCAAGCGTTTAGGCCCGCAACAAGGCTTCAGTCCCTTCGAGCATTTTAAACTATCAATTTGCATGAATAAGGACATTTCTTATCATTGCAATGTTTTATGATCTGCAGAAAATGAGAGAAAAAAATGTTTGGCTAAAAGCTTTTTAATTTCATTACTGTAAATGACTTAAAATATGTATCCCTCCCGATTGTTAAATGATGTATACACGTTATTATTAAACACACATTATGATTTCAATAATTCATTCATCTATAATATTAAACAAGATGTAATATAAAAAACTATAAAAAATTAATATTTTAAGATTTATCCAAAGAATTTTTTCTTGATTCACACACACACACACACACACACACACACACAATATATAAATTACGCAGTTCACGTAAATTTATTTAACGTTTTTTTAATGATAAATTTGAATCTTAGTTTTTTCGAAATTTATTCTATTTCATTCTAGTCAAATTTTTAAAGAATTATACAAATATGTATCAAATAAATCGTATTTCCTTTCGGTATACGAACATATTAGAGTGCTACGAACACGTCTATACACGCGTGCATACCTGTGAGCCCGTGACAGGATATCGGGGCTTCGATTTGATCGCATTGCATTGCGAGAGCGCACAGCCGGGTCGCGTCACATCGCATCGCTAGTGGCAAGATTCGAAAGTAGATCGGGAAATGGCGGGGTAGGCGTGCGACAGACAGGCGAGGTAATACATACAATCTCCCTTGTTGTCTGGCATCGGCTTGCCGTCGATAGACGATCGGAAAAGATGGAGAAGAGAATTGAGAAAGACAGAAAGAGCAAAAGAGAGAGAGAGAGAGAAAGAGAAAGAGAGAGAGAGAACCATCTTTAGGATAGAAAGAGAAAATAGATAAACAGAGAGAGAGAGAGAGAGAGAGAGAGAAATGAGAGCAAACGAGACCAAAATAGGGAAAGACGATGGAGGATGGAAGCTGGACAGGAGTCCTGAGAAGCTTTGAAAAGCGTGGCAGCCACCGGAAGTCTTATAAACAATCCCAGAAGTGCCGGCAGCCAAGACCGAACTATCCCCGATTTGGCGCAAAGAGGATCAATGGAGAACGGAATGCGTGTAAACAACGGAGCATTGCTTACGTGCTTGTGCGAGTGTACGCGCGCGTATCTACGTGTGTATGCGCTCGAGCGACGAGCAAGATGGTCGGTGCATCCGCGTTCTCGCCCACACGACACTCTGCACACAAACCGCAAGACATGGAGGACTGCAGGATTGCATTTCTCCTGTAACATTCCTCTCGACGAGTCCTCGCGTTAGTCCGCGGTGAAATTTGAGAATCACGAAAAACTCCGGGTGTGTTATTGGCTTAGTTTTCGGAATAGTTAAATGAGTACGTGTGTGAAAAAGAGCCACGTTGATGAGTCGAGTTATACCTCCGTTGCACCGCGTTTTGTTCCGCTCTCCCTTTACGATAATCGCAAAAAACTTTAGAAGCTTTCGCAACTGTCGTTCCGTTTGATTATGACCCGTATTTAATATGTCACACCTGTTCCGATAAAATAATAATCGCTCGTCAATGCTACGCGACGTGGGGGGATTGGAAATGGAAATTAATATAATAAATGAAATTTAACGGGGCATAAAATAGAATAGAAATAATTAATATAAAAAAAACAAATAAAATTATTCTAAAGTTTTTAAATTTCTAAGTAACATCTGCTATTCGCAATATCACGTTTCTTACATATCTTTCGTTCCAGAATAGACAACCTCAGCTCTGATTTTCCAGCGTTTCCACGATCCACGACTCCAAGCTACGCGAAACGTTTCATACGTCCACATCGATCCGGGAGAGCCGTGGGCTGATATCGCGCGGCGCACAGAAAATCGACGACAAAAGCGGCAACCTGTTCGCTCGACCTCGGTCATGGAAAATATACGCGGTCCGTGGCAAGGATATCCTGTTCGGAAAATCCTTTTCAGAATCGCGTCCGTCTGCCATTGCTATGTATAACGCACAGACAGCTCGTCGGCATACCCATCTTGCATTATGCATCCCGTCATAATGCAACCCTTGGGGGTAGGGGATGGAAAAAGGCGTGAGGAGGGAGGAAGGGAGCACACGGAAGGTGCGAGCGCCAGATTCGCGAATTCTTTTTGCTTGTTTTGTAATATCCTTGCATGCACCGCACGACGACCCCTACGATATCCTGCGCGCAGGGGCGCGTATATATCTGCTTAACACATAATCCCCACCCGTATCTACATACTTGGCATTGCGTTCACGTGCGATCGGAGAAACCGTTTCCACCTCGTTCGTTTTCTGATTATGAAATTATATCGCGCCCCCTGAGAATCGACGCCGCGCGATTAGGCAGAATCCCGGCGCTACTTGGGAACTGTATTTCGCTGATCGCTTCTGTTCTCAGTGGATCGATTACACTCGTTTGTTTGGAATAATTTCATTTATACAGAGTGTTTTGAAAGTTGCTTTATCTTTAACAAGGGAATAAATGTGTTTACCAAAAACTTTCTCTCTCTCTCTCTCTCTCTCTCTCTCTCTCTCTCTCTCTAAAATAATAAAAACAAAAGTAATCTAAGCTACTGAGAGTCAGCGTGGAAGGAGATGCGCAAACATTTTTTTTAAAGTAAAATTGTTACTTCATTTAAAAAATCTTGAGAACTTTAGAATGCTTTGACTCTCTTTGGAGTCTTCTTCAGGAATATTCTTATTCAATAGTTGATTTCGCGATCGGTCAACCTGTGAATGATTCTACCTTGACCGATCAAGATTCTCAAGATTTTTTAAATAAAGAAGACATTTGTACATTAAATAAAATAATTATTTTACTTATTAAAAAATTTTTTGTGTACCTTCTTTCGCACTGACTCCCAATAGTCTAGATTATTTTTATTTTTGTTATTTTAACAAAGGGAGTCTTACGAAGTGTCAAATTCTAATTTTAATAAAACTTTGTATACGCATAAATAACGTAAGAGATGAAATTAGAAAATATTATGAATAAAATTGTGGATAATAAATAAATAAAATCATCTCTTAAAACATTTATTGATATTTTCAAAATTCTATGTAACCTATAATATACATAAAGTTTTAGTAAAATCAGAATTTGATATATAAGACTCCCTTGTAAATCTCTGATGTCTCACTTAAAAGATAGACTCTTCATGATAAAAAATTAATTAATGTTTGATATTTTTACAACTACTGTTATTTGTCAATTACCTCTGAAAGCAATTAAGCATTTGTCAATAATTATTAACAGTTATCGTTTTCTAGACTTAAAAAAAATGTTATCACTTAAATAAATGAAGAAATGATTGTTACTTTCCATTAATCGAGTTTCCCCTATAAAATCTAAATAACACGAAGCAGATTCTCTTCTGCGCGCCGTTAAATGCAGTTCTGCCAGTCACGTTATTCGTTTCCTTTTATCTTGGCTTAAACAAGAACGCAAACGATGGTCCGTGCGGAGGCTTAAACGATTCTCCCACGCTGTATTTAGACGGATAAGGGATCTCTCATTGGAGGAAAATGAATGCCTCTCCCGAGAAAGTGAAACACAGCCCCGCCGAGCAAGAAAATAATAACGGAATAATAACGGAAGACCATCGCGCCTTTGATGAGAATTTTATCGCGTTACGAACGAAGCACTTTCTCACTCGACGTTCGCTCTGTCCAAGCTTTTTAACTCGTTTTTATTAAAATTGACCAATCATTTTTTTTTTTCTTTATTTACTCGCTACACTGTGGTTAGGTAAAGGTTTCTACATAATTAAGAAATTCTCTTCTTGAAAAAGCTATTTAGGGACGAAAACACTGCATCGAGAAAATTAATTTCTACCTTCATATAAAACTTCATCTGTTGTTTATTGGCTTGACTTGCATTTATGCAGTTTTTTAAACGAACTTTATTAAGATTCCAACGGATATCTGAGAGAATTTAATGTAGAGCAATTATGCATCTCTTTATTCACTGGTTGTAAGAGTTCATATACGCGGATATAGATTCCTTAACGTGCTGAAACTTAAGACGCTCGAGAAACTTTTGACATAATGGAAAACTTCGATGTGAGAATAGTATCAACGAAAGAGGACACGCTCGTCAACTGAGAAGTTATAATATTTGTCGTTATATAAGAATTTGCAAAGACAAGACAGTGATTAGGACACAAACGTAAATTTCGTCATTGTGACATTATGTCATTGTACATTATTAATTTCTATCATCGAATGATTTACAGTTAAAAAATAAAAGCTTCCCATATGAATTTTTGGCAACGAGAAATATTGTACACAAATGTCATGTTATGAAATGAAATTAAACTACATACATACGCTGGTTTTATTGCTATTTATTACTATATATTTGCGGTTGTAACCTGGCCTCAAAAATGTCACATAAAATATTTTATTGATTTATACTCCGTCGCGTACTTTCGTTTTAAAAATCGACTTGTCATCACCGACACGACGAGTAGTCGGGTGTATTTTTCCCAGTGCGATCAGGATCACCGAAGCCAAGCGAAACGAAGCTACGTAAAACGACGGATACGCAAATATTGCGTTACACGGAAAAATACCCCGTGGAGATGCGCTAAAGCCGAAATAGGAAAAAAAAAAGATATTTCCCGCGACAGCCACACGCGATCCCACGGCATCTCACTTTAAATCTATATGGTATGAACTCGTGCTCGTGAAAAGCCCGTACGGAATCAATGAGACTAACCGGGTTGTGCGGAAACGTCATACGGTATTCTCAAAACGAAAGTTAGATTTGTAACAAGGAAAACGTTAAAACCAACCGCAAACATTAAAATTTCAACCGTTTCCATTTGTACGTGCATTTTCAGTGATTAGAAATAAAATCGTGATGCTGAAGAATTTCGCAAAAAAAAAAAAAGAATAGTTGACCCATGTTTATCTGCTTGATCTCCGTATTTAATTATTATGCATAACAAACTCTCTATATGCAGCATGCCTCCACTCATCAAAGTAAATTAATAAAACTTTGAACGCGATATTATAAACATTATTTCTCAACGTTGTAAAGAGTCCTTTGAGAACTCTATCAATGATATTATCGTGATTTATGCGATAATATTCAAACGCGTCGACATGTACATATCTATTCTCCTTGAATTTAACAAAGTATAAACGCGATATTGTCTTTCGGAAATAACGACACAGAGGAAAGAGGAGATGCATTCGCACGACCGAGGATCTCGGAACGCGGGCGAGTTCGCGTGGAATAACTGAAAGAGCGATTCCGTTGGCAGAGGGATGTAACGTATGTAACACAATATGTGCGGTGTCGTCTGTGCCGGGCCATTTGTTCGGACGCGAGCCTCGGCACGAGCAAGCCCACGCATTCGACGCGACTCGCGCTATCAAAAGAGCGGACGAGCTCTGCGCCGGCGTTGATAACGGCTCACCGCCGTTCATATTTTACGCCGCGCTCATCAATAATTCATGCCGTGAATAATGCGCCGCTGTTTCGCGTTACTTTATACCCGGGTCTCCCTCCTCTCTCTGCCTTCCTTCCTTCCTTCCCCCGCCATTCATCCAGCAGAGTGTCCCGCGTGACTCAGGGGTGAGAGATCGGGGTGCGTGCTGTATCCGTTTGGGACACACTCTTATCTCCAGATTTACCCACCGAAACAGACACGCTTCGGTCCGCTCGTTCTCGTTCGCGAGAAGCTAGCTCCGTGACCAGCTCTTTATTCGACTTTCTCAATGAAGGCTTCCTTAGGATAGTTAGGATAGTTAGGACTGGGAAAAGTATTGTATCTACTTCTAGCTTCTAGTTGGTAGACTTTTTCAACCTTCATTTTTTAACCCAAGATTGGATATCAACCAAGTAGATTGTAAGATAAATCATTTTGAGAAAAAGCGAAATTTTTGATGAGAAGTTTGTGTAATGTTGGAATAAAATACTCTAGCAATGCTTATATGATGTCACACTTACTTTTAACCTTTTCAAACGGTAATATATAGGGAGTGGAAAGTTATTTTGTAAAAATTACAAGATACAGTTACTCGTTACCGAATCTAAAAAGTAACAAGTTAAAAGTCACATATCGTTACTAGTTACTGATTTTTGAAAGTAACTTATTATAGTTATCGTTACTTAAAAAGTAATTATTCGTTACTTTTTTAAAATTAGTCTAAAAAATATACATTTGTAATATTTTTTGTTTAAATGTTGACAAACATAATGTACAAATGTTGATAAACAATAATGACACCAGCTTTATTTTTTAATTTTTTTCTCAAAAACATAATTTCGTAATTTTAAAATATCTAAAATATGCGGCAAACTGAGATATCTGTCCGACATATCACATAGAAGTGTAAAATAATTCCTGAAATAATGGTACATTTCTCTTCTGTCAACAATCGCTGCAGAGGCGTTCCGGCAGTTGACAGTTAAGAGTATTTTCGGAATTATTTTATACTTTTGTGTGACATAAAATAAATATTCAGAAATAATGCTCCCCTAAAACTGCGATTTTTTTCTTCAGTAATGAAACTAGTTATAACAAGACACATCATGTTTTAAGAGAGGGTTTTTGTGAGAAAAAATTTTATTTCAAAAAAGACAATTTTATTTTTGAATGTGTGGCAAGTCGTATGTTCCTAGACAGAGAGGGGAGATGAGGTGAACCTTGCTTTGCGTAAAAAATCGTGCGCTCTTTGGCAGAGGGAGGTGAAGTCGACTTCGTTTCGCGTTGAAAAACGTATGCATGGAGACAGGCTCTCCGCCTGCGGAGGACGGCATTGCCTCCAAAAAATATAACCTAACGCAACCCATATTTTAATATTAGCACGCAATTTTGAGGAATTTGATGTACAAATTCATTTTAACATATTATTACGCATAAAGATAAAGATGGATTAAAATTTTTCTTTTTAAAAATAATAAGATCTTAAATTTAATAATAAATAAATTAATCACAGAGGTGTATTAATATCTTAAAATATTAAAACGGTTTTAAAATCGGAAATTATATATACTACCTAAAGGCTGAAGATTAAATAAACGAAAATATATTAAGTCATAAATATATTAGGTCTAATTAGATTAAAAAAGGAACAATAAAATTCGAAAAGTAACTATAAAATTCGTTACCGTTACCAAAAAAATATAATTACATTACCGTTATAGTTATCAAAAAATAATAGTAATGCAGTTAAAAAAAGTAACTTGTAACTGTAACTTCGTTACAAGTAACGAATTACTTCCATTTCCTAGTAAATTATGTAAAATATGTAAATTATATGAAATCTCTCGATATATTTTACGATACTCGAAGAATTAGTTTTATAAAATGATTAAATTAATTGTTTCCACCATTAATGTTAGACTTTAAAGGCACATTCGATTTTAAGACTATGAATTCTGCTAGAAAATTTAAATGAAAAAAATAAGAAAAATGCAATCCACTTTTATAATAATAAAAACTTATTAAAGATTTCAAGTATGTAAGAATTTTTTCAAATTTGTATACAGTCCGGAACAATATAAAAATCTGAAGTTCAAAAACCCAAGTTGCAGGTGAAAATTTCATATTATTGACGGAGAGTTAAAAAACATATATTTTACTTTTTTATGATAATATTTCATATTTAATAATTTAAATTTTAATTGTCATCATTATTAATCATTTTTCTATGATATACAGGCTTTTAATAATAAAATATGACAGTACAGAAATTTAAATTTCTTTCCATCAAACATTTACTTACTTTTACGTATCTATGTATCCACTTTTCGTACTTTTATATAGTCGAAAAGGAACGTTTCAAAAAATACATTGCATGTGCCATTGTTATTACTGCTCAGGTATTTCCCCGTCCCAGAGAAAACGCAGCCCTTTCGCAAAGACAATACTCATTCCGGTACATTCCACCCACTCGTTCTCTCGCAACAGCCATACACGCATGCGGTTTGCTTTAACCTTTGCAATAACGCTCACTTGGTCACGTCATCGTTCGTACCGTGAAAAATGGCAGCACCGTATGTATATACACACATACACATACACACACACTCATATTTCTGCCTTAACTGCATCTCCCGTTTTTCGGGACAATGTTTCTTAGGACATTTCTGTCTTTTGGTTCACATTGTAAAATGGAGATATGTAGTTCCTTCGTCCTCATTTCTTTTTTTCAAAACCGCAAATTCTGTGCTCAATTTTACATTAATAATTTTTAGATAATTTAGGAAAAATTAAATATACGTAAATATAATAATTATAAATACATTTTGTTTAAATTTCTTCTCATTCCAAAAATTTATGTACAAATAAAATCTAAAGATTTTATACAAGTAGAAATTACTGTATGTCACGTATCTATTAACAAATTAATAATTTTTATAAAGCACATTCCTGATTATTAGAGTCCTAATATGTATTTAAGAAAGAAACTATGATACAAGTTAAAAGGTAGCTTACTATAAATTATTATAATTATTGATTTTGATATCATCAAAAAAATAAACTATTAATTTAAGAAAATCTGACACTTCTTTTCACATAAATTATAAAATTCGTTTCCTTATTACTAGCTTTTATTGAAAATACAATTAACAGCTGACAATGTCATAATCCGTGACAACACCGGAGATGAAGATATAAATTTCAATGAAATTAAATTGTAAATTTAGCAACCTGTCTAAGTACAAATCCAGATTCGCTTAATTTATCTAGCATTATTTCTATCATTCACACAAAATGTCTCAAATGTGATAAGAACAGTACAATTTAAGAATTACAGAGTAATTGTAATTTACAAACTAAATTCAGAATATAAAGAATATCTCTGAATTAGTATTTGTTAACGAATTCTTAAGTACTCGAGAATCATTTTCTCTTATTACAAATTTCATCGCATACTGTTTTTTTTACTATTTTTTAAGATTCAGCTTAAATATTTCTATGACATTAAGTTCTTTAGTAAATCGAGTTACCATAGAAATGTCTAATTCTTTTATATAATGAAGTTAAAGTACGAAACTTGACAAAAATTCTAAAATAGATTAATGAAATGAGAGAAAAAGAATATTGAAAATGTAACTTTTAACGTATAATTGAGTGACAGGTAAGGCTCGAAAGTCTTTCTGTGATTAATTGCACATAAATATTATTGCAGACTTTTCTAAAAAAATGAGATAATAGCTTAAAAACTAATGATTGTAATAATCACAAAAAATAATGGGTCAATGGTCATTTTGAAAAATATATTTACATACATATTTACATACATAAACGTGTATACAAATTTAATCTCGAAACGTGTATACAAATTTAATCTCGAAACATAACGTCACCTTGTTTTCATTTAGTGAAAATGCAGCTGTTGATTTACTATCGCATGTTTTGAATAAAATGCATTTTTTTTATATGATATAATACAGGATCTCTTTTTTGTTTTAAAGTGAGAATTAATATATTATTACTGTGTGTGGACTTCAATGCTATACTTACAACTAATGCAATCATCAGTGAATATTTATTGCTTTTCAATAATAATATACTGATTCACTTTCAAAGAGTACTTTCTTAACCTCATTCTAATCTCATCTATCGATTTTTCTCAATAAAAATATCAAATGCATTTTTTACCTTGGAAGAGAAAATCTGTTATATGTAGGAAGAATTATCGGTCATTGTTATAAGCCATTTGATCCAATTTCATATCTGATGTTTATACAATTAAAGAATATGTCTAGCATATTGCAAGTTTTTGAAAGTAAATGTATCTTCTTTCACACCGAGACGTTACTTCAGAATATCAATGCGAACAATTTCTAGTAACATATTCGTCATCCACTACGTGGAACTGATTTAAATTTCCAGATCGATGAATAATGGATTTATGATTTATCCGCTTGTTACGTAATGCAAAAGATATGTACTTATCTCATCGTACCCTGTCGTTCCTCTTACATTTATCTCTCTTATTCTATACTTTTAAATTTTTTGAGATATTTTCGAGAAGCTAACGCGGAAAATAAAGTTTTCATAGCATATATATATATTAAAACTAGTTTTATATATATATATATATATATATATATATATATATATATTAGGTGTTGGAATTAATTCGTAGCGTTTTACAAGTGATGGGAAGTACTTTCATTAATGTATTTTTTAATGCTCATGTGAAATAAATAACATTCTTTCATTAAAAACGCTACGAATTAATTCCAACACCTAATATATAAAATTACTTTAATTAGAATCGATTTTGTCTCAGTATATCTATACAATACGTCTATGTATTTCTTTAGTATGATATTTTTTATCTTTGTTTTTTTATGAATTATTAGTTCCGTGAACTCATTAATTAATATTTAACTAAACCTGAAATTTAAGGATTAAATACTTTCACGTCGTGCATCGTAAAAGATTAAAATCGATTTCGCGTTCCGAATCTCACAAAAATTGAATCACTTTTCTTACTCTTTTCAGTTATATAATAATTTTGGAAAGAAAGAATAATCGTTTTTACTCGTCAAACAGATATTTTCGGCGATGGAACGGACTTATCGGCTAAAAACTGGGAACTAGAGACGATCGCTTAACCCCGCCTGATCGTTTCTCGCGCGCTTTATCCTCTCTTCGTTTCTCTAAACCTCTCAAGCTGTCTTCGTGGAAGACGTTTCGCCAGGAATCCCCACAGCGATGTCTAGCTCGCGCATCGAGCCGCAAAGAGAGAAAGAGAGAAAAAGAGAGCGCGAGTCGACCTGGTTCTTCGATACGACAACTCGATGTTCCGTGTCAAATTAGCGAAAAAGTAGTGGCATTTTGTCCCACAGGAGAAACCGCTTCGCGCAACACGCTGCAATCGTGTAAGGGACGGTGGGATTTAAGAGATATCCTGCAGCGGATCCCGGCTCCCTGTAATTCAAGTTCATATATTGGACGATTCCCTGTCGCGGATCAATGCGACGTTCCCCGCGGGGATGTATCCTTGCCAACTTATTTCGTGATATCTTAGATACGATCGCGTGAAAAAAATTTGATCGAAAGTTTCCTTGACCAATTGACGAAGGTAATTCAATACCACACACACATTTTTAATTTACCATCGTATTGCTAAAACTATTATTATTATATCGTTTCATTAGTTAAGAAATAAATAATTCAATCAGTATTCCATAATTTGATGTCAAAAGTGCAAAGCGATATTTCAACAGAGACGTTTCTCATCTCTTTGCCTTCAATTTACGAAAAATTTAATAGAAATAATTTAGAGTATTTGGAGAATAGTATATAATCATATACTTTTTTTTTTAAATGCGATATAATTTATTTCTTAGTAAGCTTAAGTTTTTAGTGAGTTCTTCACGAGCGAGCTTTTATCTGAATCAAGAATTATGTCCCGCTGAATCATTATCCTCAAAAGAAAGAAGAAAGCGGATACATGCAAGCGGTGCGGGGAAATTTTATCTAGCAAGCTAATTGCGATAGAATTACGTTGATATCCGCCTTTAAAGTGTAGCTTTAAAGATCGGTGCCCATCTCATCGGACGGCCCGGATCTTCACTCTTTCTACTTCGTATTACGTAGTCATGAGCTCATTGCGCAAAATTCGCGCCTTTGCATTCAAAGCGAGTCTGACAATGCGAGCGTGCGGCTCGAATCGATCGGTAAGAAAGACTTCAGAACATCAAGTGGTTCGTTTTTGCCATCGAATCGGTAAGACCAATGTATCGATCCGTAATCGAGAGAGAGAGAAAGAGAGAGAAGGAGAGAGGACTCAAAGATACTCATGCGTGTGAAACACGCAACCCCAGAAGGCAGAAATTTCATGTCACACGCTATGCTTCGCTTGAGAATATATCGCCACCCTATAAGAAGTATAGCCCTTCGCTTCCTCTCTAACTCGATATATCTAGAAGCGAGAGATGTCATTTCAAATTTTGAAAGCTCGTCGATGCCTCTGGCTGAATGATACCAAAAGATTGAGAGAGTGTGAGAGAGAGAGAGAGAGAGAGAGAGAGAGAGAGAGAAGTATGATTTCAAAATAAAAAAAATGCAACGATAACTATTATAATACATTAGTATAAAATAATTATTAACGTAAGAGTAAAATAAGTTAACTAAAAAAGTAAAAGCAAAGATGACTATAGATACGATCAAAATTTCAAGTCAAGATCTCGCGGCTTATTTCGATCACGTTTATGAGACATTCGCGTTCTTGAGAAAAAAAAGATCGAGATAAGGTACGGTTTCTCGTAGATACAACGGGCTGCTTTCGTGCTTCTCCGATTCGTTTGCGAATGTATTACAACGGTAAGAAGCACTTGATTTTGCTGTGTGTACCAAAGCTCATCGTCAACGAAGAAGGTATCGAAAACCGAGATGGGAGCAGAGACCTCATCAGCATCTTCGACGCAGGGAGGAATCACGACGAGAATAGAAAACAACGAAGGAGAACGATACGAAAAGTGCGCGGCTCCTGGGAGGACAGGAGAAAGGATTACAGGAGAAAGAAGATAAGGATAGCAAGCTAGCAGACGGAAAAATACATGGAAATAATGGTTGCGCTGAATATACCAAGGGAAAAACCTAGTTGAATGTAGCTGACGCAGCGATATTGCGAACGTATACCTAAATTAAGGTTGCTTCGTTAAATAAGTATTAGTTTAAGTTAGTTGGAGCTATTCATCCGAATGACTGTCTTCTCTTTTTCAAGATTCGTTATTAAGATTCTCTAAGATTATAATTATTTCAGACATCTTGACTTTAATACATTTAATATTTAATTGGCTGTTATATATTGATGTATAATATAATAAGCACAAGATAAAAAGATATTTACTCGTTTAATTAAAAATATGGATTTTATTCTGAATAATAAATAAATTATATTTCGATATTAAGATATTATGGCGATATTTGTGGTCGCTATTTACTTCTATTGTATGTCGATCTGTAAAAGCACGAATCTTTTAAGCATTTTTGCACTAAACAGCTTTACATTGGAAACGAGTCCAGTGAAATTTATACGTTGCAGTTTTTACGCACAATCGAATCTTACAACTCCCATTGCTATCTTCCGTTTCTTCTGAAATCTCTCCTCTCTCTTTTTTCCTCTAAATGCTATACGCAGAGAAATCTTTTTAATGCTTTGCCTCGCCCACTGCGCCGATTACGTCTTTACGGTTATTTTTCTTTATGAGCGATCAAAGTAAATCGAGGACAGAGTAAGAGAAAGCAATAAGAAAGAGAGAAAGAGAGAAATTAAAGAGATGGCGGGCTGGGAGAAAAAAGTGGGATAAAACGAAGTAAAGGAGGAAGTTGAGGATGGGAATGATGCGTGAAAAAGAACGAAAGACATAAAAAAGTGCGCACGGAAAAGGGGATTCGAAAGAGGCAAATGAGAGAAAAAAAATAAAAGGAAAAGGTCGAGAAAAGGATATATTCGATTGAGGACGTTAAGGGATGGAAAGAAATGAAAGAGGATCAAGAGAAAGTGAAATAAGGCAAAGGAAATTACAAAACCAAACCCGAAAGCAAATGAATGAGAAAAATGACAAAAGAATAAAAATGATAAAAGAAGAGTGAAAATAAAAGAAACAGAAGTAGTTATAGAACGTTGAGCTCTATAACAAAAACGAAAATCGAAAGATTGCGAGAAATACGTAGCAATGTAGAGCGTAGAAAAAGAGAAATTGGAAAGAGGAAACGAACAGGATCGTCGCTATTCGCGAAAGTGTATAAGGGTAAGAATTTTAGAATGGCGAAAAGAATCCCGATGGTAACGGAACCAAAAGACATAAGATAGAAAAAGAAAAAAAGAAAGAGAAAAAGGAGAACAAGGAAAGGCGAGGGATAGGGGAGAGTGACGTGGGATTCGGTTAGGTGTCTTGACACGTTCGAAGACATTCGTGGATTCGGCAGCCGCTTGTTTGCTCACATCCAATCAAGACTTGGACCTTTCTTCCGTTACGGATCTTTCTTCCTTACGATTATCCACCGTACATGAGTCACGCGTGTACGTGTGGTTTTAAATACGCGTGGGGAACTGTCTTCGCGCAATTGCTTCTCTGGTCGCCATCTAATCCACGAACCTGTTCCAACTCCAGTTACTCTACCGGATATTCCCGTGAGACGCACGCGAGCATGTCCGCGATTGCCTGCCCGACGCAAGCTTAGCCTGTTAATCGAACGGTACGTCCGACGAAATCAACTCGCCGAATCTGTCGAGACGAGAAAGCATCGCTGAGCCTGCGATACACACTACTCACTTTCAGCTTACCCATCTAAAATGTCTACATGCGATAAGATCTAAGATTTTACTTTTTAATGCTCTACAACGTGGAAAGAAGATATTGGACGTGGGTTTCTTATCCCTTGATCTCTTCTACTATCTCGTTCCCACGAAGATATCACTGTGGCTTTAGTCCATTTTCAACCATAGCCATATATAAGCTCGAAGATTTTATTAGTTACCTGTATTATAGAAAAAGGTGTGTACATTGTATAAATTGTAATTGCACATGGACCTTTTGTTTGCTTTTTTTTTACGCGCAATCTCACTTTATAAAATTCTATTTCATTATAATGTTTCACGAGAAATTAATAACAAAAGAAGCTGATACAAAAAATTATTTAATTTTTATTTTTGCTTACAGTTGAAATTTACAAGTTTAAATGAATAGTAGAAAATAATAAATAATAAATTTTCTACTTGTGATAATAGCTTTTCTTGTCAATTCTTAGATGTATAGTCAATTCATATGACACGTTTTGATGTGTATTTTATTATTATATATTACAATCATCGTTTAATTTTCTAATGTAGGTGTAATTTAATAAAAATCACATAGCGTATAGAAAAATGTAATTATGTAACAGTAATAATTTTATAGTAAGCAATATCAGAGAAATATATAATAAAAGTACATTTTAGTGGCAGATATGAAATTAATTTTTGTAAACCAGTGGAAAACTGCGGTATTTGCGAGGCTGAAAATTTAGAAATCAAGGTTTTTCATTTAAGAGAAAGAGAGAGAAAGAAAGAGAGAGAGACAGAGAAGGCGAACCTTGAAAAATATGCCACTTGAGGAAAAAAAGAATTCAAAGTAAAATACATGGCTGCGGGAATCGCTGCGAGCACAGCCGGCATTCTGCTCTCCTTAACCGGCTATACATAACTTATGTTTGCGGCGTTATATCTCTCAACCGGGCTGTACCCATGGTACATCGTATAATTTCATCTCGCGTGCCGACGTGTTGGGGAAGAAACACGTGTAGGCGAGCGCCCAGACGCGGCGGGGATACGGCGTAAAATGAATGTAAGACGTACAGGGAAGATTTTCACGCGAATTCCACCGCGTACATAAATTCTCTCTTTTCCAAAATTATTAATAAACGCGTGTCTTGCCTGTATTACATATTTATCACAAGGAACACTCACACAGTACAGTAATTTGTCGTTATAAAGATAATATATCAAAACTGCGCTAAAATAAAAGGTACAAATGCAACAGTAATATATCAAAGAATCGATTTTTAAACGTTTAATTCAATACGCGACGCTTTTAACGCTTAACGCTTTTTCAAATTTTTCGTCGTGTGTAGAGGCACATTCCTGCGAACACAATTGAAAATCACACTCGAGACACAAGGGATACCGTATCCTGAGAAAAGCGAGGGAGTTTGCTTTTCGTCGAATTTCCGCTGTCGAGACTGATTCCTCGGTGGGTTGCGTCCGTCCGGCCAGACGTCCTCGAGAAGGAAACGAACGTACACGTAATTTCAATGACCATCCGTCGCGCTCGACCGCTAATTTCAGTTGTGCAAGGAATTCCTTCGTCCCTCGGGTAACACCTCGGTACATTGCTTCACGTGTTCAAAGAAAAATAGGAGAGAAATTTCTCGAAGAAATTAAGTCTGAGTGAAAAAAAAAAAAAATAATTAAGTCGAGAATTCTCCGGTTAATAAATCGGCCTCGCTCGAATTCATTTCGAGAAAAACGAAGTATTAAAATATTCTAACGGTTTACAGACTATCAAAATATTTAGATAAGTTAAGATAAAAGTTGAATCAAGATAAAAGCGACGTTTAAAATGTTAATTTCTATTTGTTGTTAACGTAAAGCGTTAATAAATATCGAACCTCCTATAATTATTCAAAATTTGTGGGAAAATTACGTCGAGTCGTTAATAACGGATATCCATTGGCTTCATCCATTGTAACTGACACTAATCTTTTTTCATTGCTCAACGACTATTAACTTTTTCAGGCAAATACCATTTATATTCATTGAAACCCGATAAACATAATTTTCTCAGCGCAAGCCAACGGAATGATGTATAAAATAGTCGTGATAAAACATTGTGGTACATTAAACCTGTAACGAAATATCACCAGATGGTCAATGCGATCGCTGCGATGGCAATTAACTTTCATGTATTGATACAGGTTCGCGGTGCTTATTTTAGCAAATATTCCTCGGGCGGTTTTGCGTTGATGCGGATCCACTCAAAATCGTGTCGAGGAAAAAAAAGTGACAGGAGAGTGACGGCAAAGTGAGATAAACGAATGAAGAATAATCGATTCGCCGATCTGCAGGAGATATAAAATAAATTGTGTAAATATTAGTTTCCGTAAGTGGTTATGGAAAATATTTTTAATCATTTCGAGAAACGAAGAAAAACGAAGTCGGCCGACCAGCGGACACTTCGTTTTGCGAATATTGATATTTCTCGCTCTCACCTAGGAAAACACTCATACGCATTTGTTGAGAAAATATAGTGGTCGTAGAATCGTTAATAGGATGTATCCGAACTTCACGATATTATGATGAGATGTTTTTAGTTTTAATATGTATAGCGCGATTAATATACATTTGTCAGTGAGTCGATTCATAGAAAAAAAAAATTAGCCTACGTATATTATCATATAATATTAGAATATATAGATTATTATAAATCTATAATATTAACAAGTATTTCATATAAAAATATTCATATAAATCGAAAAAACATCTTTAATGCTAATTGCAACATTGAAAAGAACGAAAAAGCAATTCCAGATTTTCGATTAAAAAATACTGAAAAATTTTGATTTATGTATTTTGATGTAGACAAATTAATTTGGGAGATATAAATACACATATGTCATCGTTTTTGATTAATTTAATTTGATTCGGTAGCAATATTTATGCATCAAAACTCGATTATATTGATCTGATCTTGATTTAAACGAGATATGACTTATCGAAGTAATGAATCGTGCGAATCCATATAAATTCGTCAGTTCGTTCGAATTCAAATAAACAGGCGGACACAATGATCCCGCGAATTAATATTAATCGTTCATCCGCAACCGCCGCTTAAGCCTTTCTGCATGGATTTGTTACACTCAATGACTTCATTTACGATTGAATTGGTGATAATAACAGATTGTGAAAGAATATTATATATAATCGATTAAAAACAATAAAATGAAGCGAAGTGATTACATAAAAATTCATTTTGAAACAAAAATACATTTTTCTGTTACAAATAATCTAATCTTGTATTCGTTCGTTGACAGAAAAGTATGTCTAAGGCCCAATTTCTATCAATATAGATAAACTTTAATCTCAGTTCAACTTACTCTTTATCTTTTTCTAATTCTCAGAAATGAAAAAAGATGAAGAGTCAATTAAACCGAGATTAAAATTAAATTATATTAAACAGGCCAAGGCCTATTTCTACGAACAGTTTAATTTTAATCCTTAACTAACTCTCCATCTTTTTCTACTTTTAAGAATTAAAAAAGGGTGAAGAATAAGTTGAATCGAGATTAAAATTAATCTACATTGGTAGAAACGGACATAAGGCCCAGTTCTACAATTCACGGTTGACTTTCGAGGTTCAACTTAGTCCTCATCTCTTTTCTATTCTACCCGATTAAGAGTTAACTGTGAGTTGTGGAATTGGGCCTTAATAATGTTAAAACAAAAATTAAATACAAAAATTTGAACTCAATCCTAATTATCGCTGGGAGTCCAGGATAAATTATTTTATCATTTTTCTCATCCGTTATACCTAGTCTTGTAGGAAAATAATCCTGATACGAGTGAACATTTTCTCGCAGCTCCATATCGTCAAGCTCTCACTCATTAACGTAAATGGCAACGGTCAGATCTACGACCCTTGATTCACGACCCGTTTCCATTCGCAACGGGCGAGTCTGTTTTCTGGGATCGTGGCAGTAGTGGCACTCACGGGAGAGCAGTCGCGTGAAGTAGCATGAGCAAGGCGACGGGGCGAAGAGAAGTGGAGAAACGTTTGAAGAAGGATCGGAGCCCATCGGAGCGATGGTGTTGGCGACGATAGTCTGGGATCCTCGTGGGAGACGTCGAATAACACGTTACTTGCTCACGACTCCTTATACCCGGGGACACCCTCTCTTGACCCTTCCTCGAGCAAGTCGCTCTATCTACTCTCGTCCAACGTTCTCCGCTTTTATACGATGGTCAGTCGATGGTCGTGGACATTTCTACCTCCATTTCTCTCGTTCTCGCTTCTGGCGACAATTATTACATTTCCGCAAACGATGATTAGGATAATTGAATATGGAATAACTAATTGGATATACTCTTTTAAAAATATCTGACAGATACGAATTTCGCAAGATAAATATGAATTTATTTTGAGTGTAATTAACAGTTAAAAATTGACAGATGTTAATAATTGAGAATTAAATTGATGTTAAAAATATTCAATGATTTAGCTTGATTGAAAGAAGCAGAACCATTTCTTTCTTTCTCTTTTCTCTCCTACTTATTTTAGTATGTGTATTTAATATAAATTAATTTCTAAATTCTATAATATAAGTTGATGAATAAATGATAATTAATAAATCAATCGACTAGTATATAAAATTATTTAATAAATAAATTATAAATAATAATTAATATACAAATATATAAAGTGTCGCGTACTTTGAAAATTATACGTGACAAATAAAGAAAAAGTATGTCAATCATCAGGCCCGCAGGGATTTTAAAAGCGTGCTTGATCGAAGAGATATTTCGTAGAATAAAAGACCCGATGACAAACAACAAAAAGCGACAATCGCGACGGCCCACATGTAACAATATAACGTTTTTGCTCCCTTTCGAGTGTAACCGGCTAACGGTTAACACACGTAACGGTTTACACATCGCTCTGCACGCCCTGCTCCTCGTCTACGATTCTCGTCCTCTATCAGATTTTTCATTCGCGTCACGCGCACGCTATCCAGGTTGAAAAGTTTTATCCGCGCTTTTAGCGACGATCGCGGACAGACGGATTTAGAGGCGGCGGCGGCGGCGGCGGCGGCGGCGGCGGCGGCGAACGCGGTGACGAGGTATTTTCAATTCGGACGGCTCCACGTTGGTTGGCGTCGCGTCGTGCCGCTTGAACGGACAAAGGGTCCAGGAACAGTTGATTGGTTGTTCCGTCTTTCTTGTCAGAGTCGCGATACCGCGTGACAGATCCAACCAACCAATCTGTTTCGAAATGTACAGCAACGCCAACGGTCTCAACGTGTTTTCCGCGTTGCAAAAGCGAGCAATCCGCCAGGGTGTGTTTAAAGGGATCTGCGTTCACTCTTCGTTTCTTTGTCTCTTCCTGTTCCGCTCTGTTCGTCCCATATCCCATTTAGCTCCTCTTTCCTCTCTCTCTCTCTCTCTCCCCCTCCCCTCCCCCTCCCTTTCTCGCTCTCTCTCAACATCTCACCCGAATTTTTCTTCTGCTTTTCTTCTTTCTTCCAACGACAACTCATTTTACCATCACCACGTTAAAAAGCGTTTCACCTACGTAAGCTTATATAATTGGATGACACGAGATTCGCACGACCGGATTAAATTTTAATCCCGTCCCATCGGTGGATTTCCGAAATTTCGTCGTATCGCGGCATCCATTATTATTTTCATGCGCGGGCGCAAAACGACTCGCAAAAATCTTCCGAGTTTATATTTAAAAATATATTTTCCATTTTTTTCTACGACTAATCCGCATATCTCGATATCATCAACCAATGTATGAAAAAAAAAAAAATTATAAAAAATCATAAAAAGTCATAGTCATAAAATAAAAAAATGTTTTGCAAGTCATACTTTGGTAAATTTTATATTTTAAGCGTTAAATCGCAAATTTAAATGTAGGAAGAAATAAGTCCATTATTTTTACTAGAATAGATAAACTCTATTCAAAGTATGTTATTCTGAAATGGGTTCTGCTCCAATTCGTAGTTCGTTTCAAGCATTAATTTCTTTTTTCATTCCGACACACTCCAAATTACGTCCTATCGATCGCTCTTGTCCCATTTTACATTTATTTGCCCGTATCAAACATCACCGTTCGTGAAATCAAAACGTCGAAAAAGACTATTGCTGTAAATGACACTCGGAAATTAACCAAGCGCCGTCCCGTTCTATTGCCCGTTAAATTAGCAACTTCAACAAATATTGTAGCTAACGGATTCTCTCCTGCCTCTTTGTCTTTTACCTGCTATAAAATAATACAAAAGCGATTGCGAGAGTCATAAATTAATTCTCGTATTGCTGCACACTCATTCACAGACGATTGCGGAATCGTAATGAGTTTAACATTTTATGAACTTTTGTTGTACGATAATATATATATATACATCAAGAACATTGATTGTTACATCGTACAGGATATGTCAATAATATCTTCCATTTCTAGGTCAGATACTTTGAATATGCATCACATCTATACATATATTCGTGCATCATAATTGTTTGAAAAGAATCGACGATATAAAACATAAGATATTATGCAGCGCGTAAACATGATTAACAATCTATTAAATAGTGACGATTGTAACGACTTTTACAATTAGTCTAGAAAAACAGAAATTATTCGTGTTTACAGACATGAAAATGCGAAATTAATATTTCATCATTTAAATTTGCAAAACTTGCGTTTCCAACGGAAAATTTCTACTTTGATTAAAACTCCATTAAAGAATAAAGACCTCGCCGCGATACTCGCCGTAATTTAAACGAGTATTTACAACAGAAGCCGTACACTTGTCAACACGCTTCTATCTAGCGATAATGCGAAGAGGCTTTAATTTAACGGCCGTGGTCGTCGAGAGAAACGAAGCAATAATGCAATGGCACATTCTAAGAAACAAGTCGGATACAATCGTAGAATGGAACTCGCGACCCAGTTACTTTATCTTCTTCGTTCTTGTTCGAGAAAACAAACTCTCTCCAGGTTTACTCTCTCTAGCGGAGCAATGTTAAATTGCAAGCGCAGATATTCGTAAGTATTGACTCGAAACTGTTATGTTTAAATACCCTTCAACTTTTTAATCAATCCTATTTCGCAAACTTGGCCACAAAGTTACAAGAAGAAACTTATGATATTATAATGTTTAAAAAAATGTACAAAAAAGTAAACATTTTAATCTATTTTAATAATTTTTATGATATTTTAACAATATTTTAATTAATTAATATAATATTGAATTAATTAATATATCTTTCAAATTTTTCAAAAAATTAAATTATAAAATACAAAAAAGGCACATACATACATAAAATACTAGAATAGATAATAAGTTTATCTATATAACTATACACACATTCTCATAAATTGGAAACATTTATAAGGCTCGCAATAAAAAATGATCTTACAGGAACGTGTTCCGTCAGTAAGTCACGCAACACCTTGCAGAATGGATACGAATGTGAATCGCGAGTGCACGAAAAATCGTTTGAGGAAGCAAAAAGCTTTATTCAGCGCCGGCACGAAAAGGTTAAATGCGAACACACACCTCAGACTCTGAGGCCCGATCGCAAGAAGCTAAACGAAAGTACATAGCAATAAAAGCGGAGGGCTAATTCTCAACTAAGACCACAATGTTGAATACAGCTCAGTAAACGATCTATTTGCACCGACTTATTTCCTTTCAGTCGACAAGAGCACATCTCGTGTAGTTAAAGACGATCAATCATAGAGCTTGTCAGACGTAATTATTGATTAATAGTCGATAACAATTGCGTTAAAACTTACATTGTAATTATCTGTTACAATTCAATAGAATGTTATTATATAAAAGATAAATTAAATTTTGCTAAAAGATAATCGGAACAATATAGTTTACAAAATGAATCTCAAGAGATTATTGTATTTTAAGTTTGTGCATACAGATGAACCTTTCAAGTTTACAAAAAGTTCAAAAGAACCTTTTTATAATACCCTAATTTATTGTATATTTTTGGTACACAATAATTAATAAAATTAACAATTAAGATAACTTTCACAATAATTGATTTTAAATTTTAATTACGTAAGTACGTCATAAAAATAAATGGCTATTAAATTAATTTATAATGCGGCTTGACAGAAACATGTCTTATCATTATTAAAATGTATACCATTCAATTACGAATTAAAAATAGTTCACAATGTTACGTGAATTTCTGCTAAACAATGACACTTGGACGAGACATTTTGATCCAGAACCGGCGTTAAATTCGATCAAAAGAGAGCGTGGCAAAACCGGCTCTGTCTCGCCTCAATCTCTCGGTCTTAATTGCGAAAATACACCGCATTTAAACCCTTCCGATAGTAAGAAGTCTGGAGGCGAAAATAACGTGGCAGTAAACGCGACTTGACAGCAACGGTTGTAGCTCACGAGGGATGCTTAAATTTGTCTTCTTCTTCTCGACTTGCTGCGAAATAAAAATTCGGAATAATTTCGTTTTTAAAAACAGCGAAAGAGCAATAATCTTCGAATTGTAAGAATTTAATTTTTTATGATAAATTTTTGAAAAAATTTTGTATTATTCGTTTCATCTTAATATGAATATTTTGCGAACTAACCGTGATAATTTGAAACTAGGTTGTTGCAAGTTGCGGCAAGTACACATCATCGAACGAGAATCTCGGTATTTGAAGTTACTCGGTCCTGAATTTTGGCGCGATGCCACCTTGGAACCCAAGGCTATGGCGAACACATGCGTCCCGAAGGGTGGTCGAATGCTCGTGAGGGAGATGACATTAAGCCCGAAAAGAGACCTTTACGACGCCTAGCTATCCTACGCCCGTCCATTATTCCACGACTTTCCAGTCGCGCCACAGATAATCGCGTTAACAATTACGTGCCGGCTCCGCTGCGAGTTATCTAAATTGATTAGGGAAGTAATTGCATTTGCCCTCGGGTCTCCGCGACGAATTAAAGGAAAGATAAGGGAAAGAGGAGAAGGGAACGGAGCGAACAATTGCGTTTTCGTAAGTATCCGCAATGTGCGCATGCATATCGCGGATACGAATTCATAGTTTGCGCTTGAAAATGACACCAATCGTCCTAATCGCGTTAATTCTTATTCGGATTTCTTTTTCTAAATATAATAAATGTGTGTGTGTCAGAAAAATTTGAACACATCACCATACTTTATGATATACTTCATCCCATTGCGATATACTTCATCCCCATTGAAGTTACATTTTATCGCGGCACTTTAGGTGAATATTTTCGAATGAATCATATCAGGATCGTCGTGAGAGCTGAAGAATTTCATCATTTATCGCTTTGCGATTACAATCCCTCGCCGATATAGGAAAGTTTTGATATCGCAAGAGATGAAGATTATTCTTTGGTTTGAGAGAGGCATATAAGAGGAATAAAGAGAAAAAAGAGGGAGGAAAAGAAGAAAGGAAGTGATGGAAAGACAAAGAGAGGAAGAGAGAGAGAGAGAGAGAGAGAGAGAGAGAGAGAGAGAGAGAGAGAGAGAGAGACAGAGAGTACGAGAAAGAGACACCCGAGATAAGATAGGTAGATGCGGCGTAAGATATTCCGTACGAAGTACGAGCCCGAGCGAGTTCCTTATCCGCAGCGTCGCGGGATGAGAAAGAAATCTTTAAAGCGCACTTTGATTCATAGGCGACCGCCCCGGCAGTGAGGGACAGAACGTGACCTGGCATTAAGTGTCCCATAAAATATTGCGCTCATGTAAATACCCTCGTAAAATTCAACGGGCAATGTGGCAGCGGGGGTGGCAGCGACGGTTGCCGCTTCCTTCCCTCGACTCGTACTCGTGCCATGCCGTCGCGTCGGCACATCACACTGCGATATTCTAGATATTTACTCCCTTTTGCCGTCTCGTGCCCTCTCTCCCTATTCGGCTCTGCAAATTCAAATTCGACACGCAACCCTTTCTTCTCGCACCCGTCTAAGCGGACGTGTATACGAGGGCTGCGCGAAGAAGATGAAATGTCTTGGATGAGAGAAAAGCTTACCAAGAGATTTGACTCAAAATTTTGCTTCCAAATCCGGTGTAGAGAAAGAGCTCTCTTTGAGAAATTTGTCGCGAATGCGGTAAGCAACAGGAAGGTAAATCTCAGCAGAAGATAAAAATTGTAAGAACGCGCATTTAGCTCGCATAAGAAACGAATGGAGGAACACATTTTGACAAAGTTGCTGTTTTAGTCAGTGAATAGCAAATCGACAGATATCTTTCCCTAATTCATGTCACAAGCATGTAGTTAATAATGTAAGCAAGGCCGGCCACACACGTTCAAGTAAACTTGTCAAGTATGCATGCGCAATCCGCATATATACAAGTTCATTGAAGCGTGTGTGTGACAAAACTGCACAATATTGAGATAAACTTGTATGTATACGGCTAGTATGCCATACTTGAGAATAACAATGAAATTAATTTAAAAAACTAATGAGTTACAGATTTTTTTAATTGATACAGCAAACAATAAAAAAAAATAAATAAAAATATTTGACAAGTTTACTTAAAATGTATGATCGATCTAATATTAACTACAAAAAATAGATATATTCGATCTATGTTTCTGTTTTACAAAAATATATTAACTTCATTAATTTCAACGAAGCGCTTTATATGTTCAAGAAAGAAGTTATTAGGTGGCAGGGGTTTTAATCGAACATGTCAAACATAATTCAGTTCATGTTACGACGCGACGCTGCGTGTCGCGATATCCGATGTTAGTATTACGGACGCTATAAACTCAGTCGATTCGCCACACAATTCTTTTCCTCGTCGTAAAAGCGCTTGGGATACTGCTTTTTCGAATAAGCTCGAATAGAGCGTGGTAAAATTCTCACCCTCGTGTCATACATGATGGAAGCAACATGAAACATAACGGCGAACGGAACGATTTATGAATTAAAGAAAGCGTACCTGCGATTCATCACAAAAAAATAAAGGAAATCAAAATTTGTTGGCATAAAAGATAAATTGACGTTCTGTTTCGTTTGTATATTTATGGTGAAAAAAAAACAATGGAAAAGTTACCGTAAAATATCTCTTTTATAATACTATGGATACTTTTCTTTTCATTTAAATCAAGCAAGTATTATAATTAAAAAAATTATTTTATTCAGGAGAAGGCAAGTAAATTTTCGGGCATTTCATAATTTTATATCAATGTTTGTTTTTTAGCTTGAGAGAGTATACAAGTGACGTATTATTAGTTAAAGAAAACTTTCTATTACTATACAATATATTATTTTGAATAATAACAGTAATTTGTTATAATGAAACGATTGAAATTAGATATATGTATGTAGGGATGAGGTACGTTGGCTCATATTTCAGGAAAGCTTAGCTTGACTTACTATTATCGTGCATATGAACATTCAGTTACAATTTAACTTTGACAAAACATTTTATATATTTTCATATTACAGTAAACTGCAACTAAAATACTTCACATTTATTTTTCTGCGATGACATTTTGTTATTTAATTATTACAAAATAACTTTAAGAGATTATCTTCAATTTAACTCTGACAAAATATCTTATATATTTTCATATTACAGTAAACTGCAACTGAAATAGTTCACATTTATTTTTCTGTGATGACATTTTGTTATTCAATTATTACAAAATAACTCTAAACAATCTATACTAAGAAATATCTGTGGTCTATTTTATATTTCAATTGTGATTTCATGGATTTTTCGTATAAATAAATTATACCGTAATCAATTTACCATTTATCAATTTACCTCACTATCGGGACAAGTTAACTATGCAATGTAACATATTAGTATGTCACTTACAAAGAAACTATATCGTGTATAAAATCGTTCTTAACATGAAAACGTAAAGATATCTATCATATTATAGTACATTTGAATTATAATTATTTATTTAAAAAATTGAAAATTATGAGCTCCGATTTCTACATGAAAACGTGTCCTATTTCAATATGTCTAAATATAATCAAATAAGCAGTTTTTAAAATTTTAATCGTAATGATTGTATTTTTGTCATAATCTATTACTCCTAATATAAACTTCTATAAAATTTTATAATACATATTTTGCAAAAATTTTTTAACGTATGTGGAAATGTATTTTGGTATATTCACATTAAACCACGAAATCAAATTTATGACTAATTCAACGGCTGCATTCAGAAAACTCCCGACATATACACTGAATGCACAAGCATCAGAACGCTCAAGAGTCGCCGTCGACTCGGCTTCTAATTTTTCTCTACACAAATGTGGAACTATTCTTCGTAGTAACTAAATACATGTGAATAACAGAACGCATTTCCGTATTTCCATAATTACGGTAGGCATTTTCAATTTAATTGAAGCCACTGAAAAGCTTATTTCTATGAGTAAAAAGTCAATCCGCTTATATCACAGATCTAATAAATAAAACTAGATAATATTAGAGGAAAATTGCCGATATCATAATGGTATTCGACACAAACATGTAATAATTTCTTTTTGGAAGATTTTTCCCGTAAATACAGAATTGTCTTCAGCATCAATAGGGCTGTTTGATGTTATATAGAAGTTAGTTTGTGGACCGTTTTACAGATAAGTATACAAAAGGGGAAAAGGGGATCTACGTTGCACTATTTTATATTCAAAACCGTATTAGAAGAAAAATAAAAGAGAAAAATATAATCAATAATAAATATCCACTATTATTTGAACTATGCAATTTAAAGAGGAAATCGTAAAAATTTTATTTTCGTATTTGTAGAATTCGTTTTTAGTTGATTTTATAGAGAAACAAACCACAAATATATAAATTATGAATTTTTAATTGTTAAATCATTTAAGTAGTTCGTGTTTTTATCAATATTAATAAAATATAATGTTTAGTTTCTGAAAAATAAAGAGATACCTCTTTAAGAAATTTATGTATTAATGTACTTTTTCTCAATCTTTTGATACTTAAATTTATATGGCATTCCATTATGTATTAAACACATTATGAATAATCTTTTTATCTTATATAAATTTAGGTGTAATATTTTGGTTCAGTATAATTTTATTTTTTTTAATTTAAGACTTAAATTTAAGTTTCAAGATTTAAATTTAAGTTTCCGAGAACGCTCCATACGATCGATTTGTCAACGACGCCCAGTTACCGAACTTTTTGATGGCAGCACACTCTGCGAGATACATTTGTTATAACACTCAAAACTTTTACTTGCACTGTACGCGCGTAGACTTAACTCAGTGGATTATCGCGGCCACGATCGATCGAGATTCTATATAGTATGTATCTAGAAAGCCACGTGCTCTCAGTTAATTACAGATTTCTTAATGAATAACTAATGAATAACTATGACTTCGACAAAGTTAAACTTACGGGCTGTTCGTCATTATTACTTGTGGTCATTAATTTTTTAATTTGCAATATTAAATATCTTAGATTTAACCGCCTTAGGTTAAAACTCTGTGAGAGTAAAACTTCATGAAATGAAACTCTATGAAAATCCGCAACTGAGAGAGAAAATAAGACTTCTGATAAATTCTGTACATCCTCTTATATCTGTCACGTCGCGCAATTTTGACGCATATGTGTGCATCGCGTGCAAACGTCATCCATTCTCGTCGGGTATATGAAACTTCTGGCATGCAAAAGATTTCCGTATGTCAGTGTTGTATTTACAATGGCACGAATCCGGAAAAACATCACGATATAGATCCTTAACGCTACGTGTAACGAGATATGCAAATAAAGTGGCTTAATCGTATTTAGTTGATTCTGTTACAAATTCATAACAGAATCAATTAAATACAAAATCTGACTCTTTGTGGAACATTTCCTCTTTTCCCTCTAAACTCAACCCTGTAATCCTTCAGCCGTGAGCGCAGATAGCGCATTTTTATCGCAACGCTTTGATATGTCGTCGTCATCGTCGTTGTCGGCACTGGTAACGGACAAGCTCGAAATGCGTGCAAAATGCGAATGCTCCTTTCGTGAGTTTATAGGAAAAATTTTCGTAAGGAAACTTCTTAATTGAGTGGGAATATGCTACGCGATGCACTTCGTACTCTTTGCATTTTTCCGGCCTCGCATTTTCCATACTTCGCGTCTTCCGCAAAAGTGCAACGCGAATAGTTGGAAGCTCGTAACTCCGTGAGATGCATTCTCGCCATCGATACAGCGAAGTGAAGTATTGCGAGATGGAAATTATAAATTTCCTGAGAATCGATCGTAGAGAATCGTATAATTTTAAATTAAAATTATTTTTTATTCCTTACGGATTATTATTATCGATCGCGTATAATACAATATACAATATAGATTTTTTTTTTTAATCTAAAGACATTTTCCAATCACCTCTCATCTCGCAAGCACAAGAAAGTTCTGTAAACGCTCTAATTGCACAATAAAAGTGCTGACAGAGCGTAAACAAAAATTTGCATTTGGTTGCACGAGTCGTTGCTTTATGCGCGATGGAAGATAAACGAACATTACATGTTCGGGACTTTGCACTGCGTTTCGTAGGATAGCGCGATGGTTTTATTGTAAAGGTAGATGGATTAAGTGGCATTACTTTACACTGTCCTTTGTAGCCGAGGACAATTTATGCGAGACCGTTGCTTCGCATAAAGTGCAAGCGTTTCGGCACGACGTTCCTTTTACTAATCTAATTACTTTATGTATACGCGTGTGTGTATTCTCTTTTGTGCAATAAATCAATGGATAATTGTGCATGTTTCAAGATATTAAATATTATTACTGATGTTATTCTGTCATATCCCTTTTGAGAGAGCATGGATACGTGAAATATTAACTTATTTATCTGTAATGTGTCTTTATGTTTTAATTTAATACATACATTTGCGTCTATAATGTTATTTGCGTCTATAATTACAGATCTTATGTGATAAATAATTGCTTGACAATTTTTACAAATCCATTATCTCAAATTGAAATAAAATATGATTTGTCATTTACCAATACGTGATGCAGCAGCAACTGTAACATAAAGTACGCGTTGAACTGTAAAATACGTATAAATTATAGCGCGCCTCTAATAATTAATATCTCAAATAATTAACATTCGCATAAAATAATTGTAAATAATTGATTTGCAAATGAAATAGATCACTTATCTCGTAATTTCCCGATATCTCCTTAAAACTCTTCTTCTTCCTCTTTTGTTTCATTGTTTTTTTCTTAATTTTTTTTATAGTACTCATATAACACAAACTCACAAAAATATGATTAATTATGACCACGCATCTGCTCATAATTAGAATACTTTCATCGTAATACCGTGTAATACGATTAATAAAGTCAATTAAATAACTAATTAAAACACAAGGGATTTTATGAAAATGAACAATCAAATGCATCTCCTATATTGCAAATACATTTTGAGACCTCACGAAATACTAGAAATTAATATATTAAATATTATTAATATTTGTATTAATGAGTTATAAATTATTGTGTATATTGTTAATACGTATTAAAATGATACAATACAAATCACGATTTTTCGCTATTATTATGAATTATTTGTTCCGGTTTATAATTGTGTGATATTTCACACTTTTCAAAACACCACAAATTAAAACAAGTCATATCTCAATTCAAAGAGCGATGCAAGAATTATTTAATCTTAAATATCTTTAAGAAAATTGTTATTATAAATAATAATTTAAAATTTTTATTCCTTATCATTTCTGCTTTAAATAAATGATAATAAATTGCAAAATATTTATTTCAATAAGTCGCCTCCATACATTTAGGAAATATTTATCAATTAAAAGTAAGTCAATTTTGTGCGCGCGCGCTGTGTGTGTGTGTGTGTGTGTGTGTATGTGTGTGTGCGTGTGTGTGTGTGTGTGATCACGAATTATTGATTGTTAATTATTAATAATTATTAATAATTATTCGCGGACAATAATCATGGCTTTGTAATAGCACATTTTGCGCCGTAAAAATCGAGGCTTAAATACCATGTATTAGATAGATCGCTATAATGCAGCTACAAAGGAGCTATAAAATAAATTATCCCTAATTATTAATAGAAAATTATCACGCCTTTAGTACTTGCTATGATCGCGTCTTAAAAGATAATAAATACGAAAGAGTGTTGCCCGCCTGCTCAAGTCTCACTATACAAATGATACATATACTTGGCTTTGCGTAACACGTGTTATAACAACACGAACACTAAGATCCCAACCAGAGTTTCACAGAAGTTTAATGTAGAAAATAAATTTCATTGTATACTTCATTTCTTGTAATTTAAACTAGTTATGACAAACGAACTATTATCACGTTACACGTTAAAGTCAACATATATTAAAATAACAAGATTAAAGTTATCTTCTTACAAAAAAAGAAATGTATGCATAAAAATATTACCGTTTTTTTTTCGGATTAATCTTTTTTTCAAATTTTTTAACGGATAAAGTAAAATATAAAGCAATTTTAATGAAACAGGATAATGAGAGATTAAATTATCATTAAAAATATTTGAAAAAATAATGTATAATAATAAATTAATTTTCATTTTCGAATCAAAGCAATGTTGACGCCATTAACGTTATTATATTTTAAAATTATATTTAATTAATCGTTTTAAAGTTATATTATTAGTATTATTAAAATCAATTGTACAAATTTTTATATTAAAATAAAAATGAAAAGAATTATAATAATTGCAATGTTCTAGAAATCAATATATCATTATTTATATATAAGAAATTGTATTATATCAAAATTTTGTTATGTATATCCTGAAAATTATATATTGTGACTCTTCAATATATTTTTATTAATAAAAAATTTAAGGCTCCAATTAATATCCAGAATATTAAAATCGCTGAAGCTCCGTATAATCACTTGCTTATATTACGTTCATATTTTAACATGGTTTATATTTTGCACCTGTGTCAAAATATAAGATACAAAAAATTAATAACATAATTTATAAAGTAAAAAAAAATATTTTTTGCATATAAACTGACATTAGGTACCGTAAACATTATAATAAATAAAAATATGAAATTTGAGTATTTCAATTTTAAAATAAAAGAGAGAGAAAGAAAACTTTTCATTAAAAAGGCGTCATAATATTTATCGGTAATGGCACGTCACTAAATTCTGTTTGTTTCAATTTATTCAGCCATTGACATGTTTAGCGAACAGAAATTTCGCAATATATTTTACAAACGGCTTACTTAGTGTTTATGTATGTACGTCACTCTTCAAATAACTCGTAAAATTCAGCCAACAAAATTGCCGACTTCTCGCGGCATGCCGCGATATGTCCTACATCTTCGTCACATACCGCGACCGTAAAATTCAACTTCCTCTCATCCTCTGAAGGAAAAGCTATTTTCCTTAGAGCGTGGCATTTCACGTTGTCGCAATTGCGATAAATTATAGCGCACATATCTGCGTAATCAATTATATTAACGTCGCAACACAGTGGCAATGCAAATATCGCTCACTATAGTTTAGGAAGAGCATTTTATTCACGTGAAGCATTTCAATAGTCGGTTTTCAACAGCCACGGAAACAAATATCTGTTTCGCATTTTGCTAACGAGTCATCGTTTTATACAGAACATGAAATATCATGTTTTAAATTTTTTTAAAAAAAGTATGTTAATTTATGATTTATAAATGATTGCCGATAATATTGAGAAGTAACTTTTTTAATCGACTGATCTTTTAAAATGACATATTGATTAAAATAGAAAGCAATATATTTATTGATAACTTTTCGCAATGCTGCTTTGTGACTGTCACGCATTTATAAAAATTGATAGATACCTACAATATCTTGTGTCACGAAGGGAAGATAATTTTTCTTTAGGATACTGTAGTATTACGCATTGTAAAGATGTCGAAGCATTTCCGAAGCGCGAAGATCGCGGAACCATTTTTAGTCGCGTCTGTCACCGCGGGAATGTCAGATAAATCGATCAGCGGCTTTCATAAAATGCGTTTTTCCTACCTTCCATTTGGCCTCATAAAATTCACATAACCGAGTTACATTAGATGATACTAGCTACTATTGCTATTGCTGCTGCTGCCAGCCGCGAATTTAAATTCAATACGCAGAGGTTCTTCTCGCGCTAGAGGCGGGCGAACTTTTCTCGTAAGTCAGTTTCTTTGTATCGTTCACCAGACACGAGCATCATATTGAATCTCTCTTTGTCTCGAAGTGCCTCTTCCGCATCGCAATTACATAATGGCCATATGATAAATTACAATGTGTAATATTTTCTTTTGCAAACCGGACAAAAGTTGCAGGCGCTCTGCATAAAAAAAATAAAGCTATATTAAAATATATTAAATATAATATGTAAATATGTAGTACCAACGAGAGAGTGAATTTCATGATTATAATGTCGCAAATATTGTGCCTTCGAAATATCTTTATACAGAGAGAGATCGGTTTTGAGGATCTAGATATTTAGGTAGATATAGATCTGAAAATAATTTTATTGGAGTATCAAAATAATTATGTAGGAATCTCAAGCATGATGAGTAATGCTGTAAAAAGTTTTGACATTCTAGCAACCAGTTTGAACGCGTTTTACATAATTATTTTGATAACCTAATAAAATTATTTTTAGATTTATATCTAGCTAAATTTTTAAATACTTTGGCAAAATTGTTCTTTCTATGTACTTTCTTGATAAACATTAAATATTATAATAATAAAATGGGGTACTACGACAATTACGTTTATTGCTTATAAAGCTTTATTTTTTAACAAATAAAACTATGTAGAGTACTTTTTTATATTGATTGAAATATCGGTTCACAAGAAAGCTCACATAGATCGAAGCTATAGTTATTAAATCGTACGCGGAATGCTACGGTAAAATGTGCAAATTCGTTCACAAAGGTAAGTGTTAAAAGTAACAGGAATTCAGTTTCCAATATTAAATCCTGCTATAGCAGTGATTGTCCGACCACGGCGAGAAAAAATATAGTCGATAGAATTTCCATCACATAGCTTACCAATTTCCTGTATTGCCTTCACTACTGTCGCAATTTGGAAATTCTCGAATCTTACTGCATGAGATATTATATTGTTATATTTTTTTACATGAATAAAACACGTTCACGATTAAATACGTGTTATATATTATTTATTTGATAGTTAATAATGTATGCAGCAAATCATTATAAAATTATCAAAATAAATATAAATATATATATATATATATATATATATATATATATGTATATATATATACATAATTTATATGTATATATTTATTAATATTACCTATTTGTAACAGCAGGCTATTAATATTTAATCCTAAATGATAATACAGATGATAACATACCTACTTTAATAGAAAAGTATGGTTAATAGAAAAGTGTATCTTTACACCACATATTGAAGTAAAAATATAGATCTTGTAGACAGAAAATATTAAAAAAAAGAATGACGTACTATTTCACACCAAACGAGCGACATTTCCGGCAATTTCACTGTATCGTTTATTCGCAAAATATAGGTTCCGAGATAAAGTTCGCCGGGAAACTATTTCACGAGCGACAGGTGTTAATTCCGCGTTGATTACTTTTACATCGTAAACCGGCTAAATGTTGTCGATTCGGATTGTTACAGCCTGCGAAATACATGCACCGCAATGGGATCCCATTAACAAACTATTTAAATTCCACAAATTAATTTAGTCCCGCCGCTGAATATGTTAACAGTGATTTCTATATATGTGGAGTATATAGAGATATGAGCTCTTAAATTTCTCTCAAACAAGTCATTTTATCACTGCTAATATCATATCTTTTTATCATTTCATTATTGCTACACTGCACAAATATTGTTACGTTAATAAAAATAATACAGATAACAACAATACTAAGACAAATATATTTTTAGAATTTATAGACATCTCGGAAATGTGAGAAAATTGCTTGGAATGTTTCGTCGCTGACTCGTTTATCACTTTTGAGCGTTTCGCAAAAAATCCACCGGTACTTAGGCATTCGTGCATAGTGCATGATAGTTTCTGTTATGAGATAGCTGGATGCCCATAACACCAAACTTTCTACAAAGGCCCGTTTTTTTCCATGAATATATAACACGACATAAAATATCCCGCATATCCGGTGCGTATCGTGGTAAAAGCCTCGGGATATTTTTACGAAACTACTGCGACTTTCCAATTTCCAACTCTGACGAGAATTGACTAACCAATCTTAATATGCAATATGTTTAAATGATACTTAAAATAAAACTCACAACGCTCTTTTTTTAAATATAATTATGTTAAACGCCTTTTATCCTGCGATTATCTCTAATCCATCTAATAAACACTTAAAGAGGGGGAAATGCTGGATGGAAAAATATAATTATTTTTATAGTAATTGAGTTGTTAATCATGTATTTTAACAATTTAATTCGATACAAACTAAAAATTTACATCGCAAACAATATCTATATTTAAAGAAACAAAGAGCTAAAAAAATATTAATTTTTAATAAAATATAATAAAAACGTCTCATTTATCTTTAAAATGATTCCTTTACAGCACAATTGCAAACGCTAAAGACAACTATATTTTTCGATCTGTCACCCCTAAACCTTAGAGTCAATACTTTCTCTCTAAAGAATTATTTGTTCCAGCGAAACTTCCAACGTTAAAGCAGAGTAAAGTGGAGAATGAGAATCGTATTGAATTAGCGCGCGATCATTATTATTTGTTTCAGTGACGGGGCTAGAGCCAGACTTCGCTTACCCGCTGGAGAACGTAACGATCCCGCAAGGTCGAGACGCTACCTTCACCTGCGTGGTGAACAACCTCGGTGGATACCGGGTGAGTCCTTCCTCCTCCGCGAGCGGAGATCACTCTGGCAACGTCAAGGGTAACGCCCGGGTAACTATTTTACCATTAACCTGTGTCCGCCTGTAATGGACTACTACCTTATCTACTACTACCTACTACTACTAACTCTACTACTGTCACTACTACTACTGCACTACTTATATGCGCGCGTGCCTGCACTTCACAGCACTGCATTTAACTGCACTACCGCCAGCTATGAAAAATGAGAAATATATATATATATATATATATATATATATATATAAAGTATATATACTACCACAGTCGCCAGAGCAGTCACCATCACTAACCATCTCTCTGTACGACATCCATTTTCATCTATCAGTCCGTATACAGGCACTGCTCGACGCAGCAACCGAAGTTTCATAGTCTCTTCACGTTCCTCCTGTCTCATTCTCTTCGTTCGCTTTGTCTGAGAAATACCGACAATTCACACCGAAGAGAGAGAAAGAAAGAGAGCGAGAGAGAGAGAGAGAGAGAGAGAAAGGATTCTTTCATGCGAAATTATTCACTAAATGGTTAATGATGCCTTCACGCGTTGAAAGAATGCGTATCGTTATCCGCGTTATTATAACCAATAATTATATGCGTCTAGTCTTTATTAAACAAGATGCGCCGTAATAACGACTTTCCCGTTTTGTTCGCGTCGTTGGATTATGCATCGCGAATTGCCGCAACTAAAATGGAGCTGAAGTTATCGCGAAATGTACGCTCGCGTTTCATGTTTTAAGATGGCATCTTCTCCCTAATGTTCTAGAGTGATTTGAAACGCAAAGTAGATCAAACGTTTATCGAGATCGGTGTTATCAATATTAACGCGTCGCGTAGTCAAGATGAAATTTATTCGGATCGATCTATCGATCTCCACCTTTGTCCTTTCTCTGAAAAGAATTCGAATCGCGAGAGGATGAATGGATACAAAAAAGCCGATCTATCGTTGCAGCTATTGTTTTTTTTTTTGACAATGGCTTTCGGGCACATTGCCCACTCCTATTTCCATGGAGCCATGCTTTCCAAAAGACCACGTCCAATATTACTGGCGCAAAAATTTCTTCGGTTTCTCCCAGTGAACGTCCGAGATAAGATCACAGGCAGCGTGCATTGATTTTATTAAAATATATACATATATGTTAAAATATTTATTATTAGAATTTATTTCAACGCAGGAAATATTGATGTTTGAGTAGTTCTCTCACAGTTAATTTTCTGTCTACCAACAGTCAGGAAGTTTCAAAAAATTGGAAATTCATTTTCATAAAAATAATAACACACATTAATTTTTTTCAGTTGAATACGTACATAATTATCAATTTTATCAAGTGTCGATAAAATAATTTAATAAAGTTATCGCAGCAAAAACTTGAAATTGGATAACGAAATGTGTCACATTAAGTAATAATAATTATTTAATAAATATGCAAATTTCTGATATATATATATATATACAGATGTTTTAATCTCAATTCAATTTTATATAAAATTTTTAATAACTTTTTCTGACTCGTTATTTTTAAACGGATTGTATGATATTATTTGCACTTTTTTCGGAATAGAGCTGTAGAGAGCTTAGAGCCGCGTGTAATTGCGTAAGTTTCGCTTTACACTTTCCGGTAATAGCGCGATCCCAGCAATGGAAGGAAGATTGATCAAGGCCGGCACACAGTGCCGCTATATGTAGCGAAATTGATTTCACGCGAGAACATATCGCCGATGTGGCGTATTAAGCGCTTTACGGCTCCACTTGTTGAACCGATAACTTCCCGATAGCCGAGGGTTCCCTTCCTCTCATCTCCACGGAGACCTCTCGCCGGGGAAAGAAATTTTGGCGCCGTGCGCGCGACCGTCGTAGGTTTTAATTAAACTTGGCACTGTCAGTTTATAACTTGTTGGAAAATGCGATTACTTCCGGCAATGCGCTCGCCCGCGTTTCAACTTCTTTCTTTTAACACGGTCGGACAATCCTCCACGCGAGAGTTTACGTTCCTTCCTAATAAGGATCATCGCGATAGTTTCATTATTTCTTTTCTTTTCTACATTATTAGACGTACAGAAATCTATGAGCGACAGGGAAATTTTGCTTCGTAGAGATTCGCGATTAATCGTCAATCTTTCACAAATCTTTCACAAATCTCTCACAATTAAAAATATTTCAGAGAATTTAGATTGAAAATAATGATACTCTGATTGTTCATTTCATAAAATAGGTAAAGCTTCTTTTTTCTATATTCTTACTTTATTAGTTGTAATAAATAATTAAAAATTTTTAGGAAATTATTTACAACAGAAAATGTGTTATATTCCTGTATTTCAATTTTATTTTTATATAAAAATGGAAAATTGTTTTTCTATAACATGTGAAATATTTTTTTAAAACTGAAATACCGTCTATTGTCGAAAAAAAAAATAAAATTCTAACCGAAAATTTTCTTATTAAAATGCAAAATGCACATATCGTTGATATTAATATTAAATCATCCTGCTTTGCCATCTTTGAAAATCTGAACAATTTCGATTATCGTAATTTTAACAACGTATTTACCACTTTCGATCATTCACAAATTGAAAAAAACACCAGCAAATACGATAATCGCGTAATTATTGCAAAAGAAACATTTCGCCTGTATACATCGTGCATAATGATAAAATCTGGGAGATATGTTCATGCATAATTTATCATCGTGATCGATCAGCAACCACTCATGTGCCGTTAATTTAATTGATTAATTCGTAGCTCTTGATTTTGATCATTAACAGAATCGCTCCATACGATTATCAGCCACATAAAGCAATAAATAAATATCTATACTACAAATATCATATTTTCATTATCAGACTGATCTTTATTTACATTTGAAGTTAACGTGTGTATTAATAAAAAAGTTTCGTTTCCTCTTATTCCTATAACTTTTTCTTGCAAGATAAAAAAGCTCTAGAAGACGATTAGCGGATTCTTTGTCGAATTGAGTTTCACTCCTCGTCTTGAATAGAAACTGGCAAACTGGAACGATAACGTTCAAATTAACATCAAACGCGCAATGAGTGCACTGCTTACAACTTGTATGCCCTATGCTCTAAGTGAATTTTGCGGATCGATCAGTGCGAGCCCGAGCCTACAGCGAAGATGTTGAGGCCTAGTATCCGGCTTTTCCGCTTGTTAGATTTAAGCTTCGATGCTTAATCGCACCCGCTGGGAAACCGAGGTAGTTCGGCGATTGGCCCTAGGCAACAGCATCTGCCTTTGCTTTAAACGACGATTAACGAACGCAACAGTGCATCATATATCGCAAAAAATAGCTGAAATATTTGTACACAACAATCTTGTATAACTTACATACTCAGATTTTGTTATATATTAATTGTTATGTCTTTGATTACAGTGATTTTGTTATAATAGCGATTTTTGAAGGTATATAATTTTATGATAATCTTAGCTTACTTGTTTTAATACGCAATACTTTATAATTTATATAAAAAAAAAAGAGTAGATTCTGTTGCCTCGTTGGATAAAAGCATATTTGGAAAATGTGAAGACGAGAAATTTCGGATATTTCAAAACAGGAATGATGGGCATGAAACAATGACAGATAAAATCAATCAATAATTATAAGCGTTAGGCGTAATTACTTCCAGCTTCGAGCACATTCGTGCCAAACAAACACAATATAATTTTCATTCAAACATCTTCAAACTCTCATTTCAGAATATATCTCGATTCTTTATCCGACGTAACGACTCTTTCTCATTTCGAGCAAATTACAATTACTTATATTCGTCATTGCATCAATTTCCCAAAATCGACATCACGATAAACGTTCCGTGCCTTGTCCCTCCGATACGAAAACATTCAGGTCCACATTGGCTTGTCCACGAATGCACAATTTCTATTTGCACATGTGTCTGTTTACAATGCATAAAACGCACTTGAGATTTGAATGTTCGTGCGAAATGAAATATGGTGCAAGCTGCATTGGAGAAGGATTGAGATGCACATTGTTCGGACGTGTTATGCGCCCTGAGTAATTGCCGAATCCGAGGAACGAGACGTGCTGGATACGTATTGTTCTTAGCGTGTCACTGAATTCCTGTCTATATGCGAGAGGCATGCCAATGATGCATGAATATATAATAACGGAGAGTATACGAGGTTGCATGAGCATGTTTTTAACAGTAATCTATAGAGAGATAAAGGAGATATGTAACTTAATATTATAGAGTTTAGATCGATGATGATAGGGGTTTTAGCAACAGCAATCAATTTTAGCGATTCAGTTAGAGATTAATGAATATCTTTCTCTTTTCGTATGAGTTTCGATTGTATCAAGGTTATGCATAAATGTCTTCTATATATCATAGGACGTGTTGTCAAATTAATAAAGTTAAGAGTAGGAAAAATAAATCGAGAATAACAAGCGTAACCAAAGATTTAGAAATTATATTTACACAAATAAATTTTGTAAACGTTCTCGTCGGATATTTAATGTTAAACGTGCGATTTTCTTCTTCGTTCATTTACATCGATTGCGTTACTCCCGAGGCGAGTAATCTCAAGCCGGATCCAGATCAAGTAGACGAGGTGCAAACAAACGCAAATGAACAGTGTTCTCACTTTAACGAGAGCAGCATCGCCAACACTTATCGAAGCGAGTAGTCTATTCGCGCTTGTTCGCGCTTGTTTGCTTCATCTGGGTCCAGCTTACAACGTATTTGATGCGCTCTTACACAAAATGCGAACAAGACCAACGCTTTTATTCATATCACCCGGTACGTTCGTGGAGCGTACGCTGGAACGAGTAATCTCGTCCGAAACGTGCGTGTCACGTGGATCGGTTAATCGTTTGAATTCCGCGCACGCGGCTACGCGGATGAGTGCGTTTCGTTGTACCGTTGAGCGTGCCGTACCGTGCTATGCCGTGCCATGCCGTACCATGCCGCGCCGCGACGCTCGGCGTCGCTTGTGCTCTGCCATAAAATCTAACATTTAACCCGCCGTTATCGTGTTCTTGGACACTGCGCTCAAATTTCCCGCACATCCACGATGAACAACAATGTACGTACAATAAACAATTACGTTGTAATATTTATAAATATACAGAACACGCTCTCAAATTATGACCGCCATGATAATACTTAACCATGAATTTCAGAGTGATTTAATTTAGAAAAATTTTATTGGATAATTTTTCTATTTATTTTCTTTTTTATTTTTAATTGTTAAATATTGTGCAGAAATAAAATAAATTGTAAAAATAGATCTAACATTGCAGTGTTCGTATATAAGGTTAACATTCTCGAATCAATACTTTCTTTAAGGCGCTACCAATTGTTTATTTAAAAATTTAACGTTAAATTTGAATAATATATACATATTGCTAGAGATACATATTCTTAAAGTTCCAAGTACAAAGAAGAAGTTTTTTATTGTTAAATTACCTCAGAGATATTTTCCTTTTCACGGACTGAAGGTACTAATCTTAAATGTAATGATAGAGAAAAAGTTATCGAAGAACGAGAACGGGTAAGAAAGGGTGCGAAAAAAAAATATCATACATACAAAAATAATTAATAACAAAATAATACTCTAGTATTTCGATCCTCAACAGCAAAGTCACGATATTGAAGAAGATGTAGAAAGCAAGGAGATAACTCCAACCGAGTTGTTCAACAGTGAGCATCGGGATGGAAGGCAAGAAGGAGGGGAGCCACGAAACTTTTAATTAGCAAATTTATCCATTTATATATACTATACGCCGCTAAAAAAAGGGAGCAATCGTACTTTGTCGGTCGAAAGTCAAGAAAATAAGAACTCAAGAACGAGTTGCGCTATATAAGTGGGTGACGACGTTGGAAAGCTACGAATAAACGCGAAAGATGAGAAAGGATGAGGAGTTAGGTGAGCCATGGTGAGGGGTTTTGAAGAGGCGCGGAGGAGATGGCGGGAAATAAACGAGGTGTGGTAGACTGGACCGAGGCTCCCGATCCCACAATGCGCCACAATGGAGCGCCGACGATGGTTTTGCATATGAAAGAGGACCGAGAATGGAGGGAACGTGAAGCCAAAGGCCGGGGGAAAGGGTAGTAGGTGTACGTAACGCGATATTAT